>NW_008684474.1:1497-10856 GCF_000695815.1 Acanthisitta chloris | reverse complement strand
AAATCTTCGATGCAAGACACTCCCAAGCACACCAAACAGGCAACACAACAAAAGCATGAGGAGAAATTGGTTGTGCCTTTTATTAAAATGCTCCTTAATCCCTAGTATTGACTAAAGGTTTCTTGAGGGTTTTTTTTCCCCACACTGACAGTTCCTTACCAGTTAGCTTTGAGGAAAGTGATTTTAACTCACGATTTCAGAACGGTGAAATAACTTTTTCTAACCTGAATATTTCATGACAATCTCATAAAAATCAGGAATAAATGACCTTAGCATGTACAGCCACATGGGGTGAATTCTGTCTTCAGTTTCAGCTGGGGTGTATCTCTTGTTGCTCCATGTTTAGCAAAGCCATAAATTCAGTGAGAAGAAAAGGTGTTTTGATACATCTCTCTGGTGTGTTTACAGGACTGCTGACAGATTTTTCTGATTACTTGCTCTCTCTTTTTTGTGTATTGTTTTTCTGGGAATCAAGTTGCAGAATGGAAGATTTTGCCTTGAGCTCATTGTTGATGAAAGACCAAAACACAGGGAAAAGCTTTTAGCACATGCCTTTTCCTAAGCAATGCCATGTTTCAGTCTCCACCACCTGCTCCTGTGCTCAAACCAGTCATCCTGGCCACCTTCTACAGTGCTGTGTAATTAACTTTTGCTCACAACCTTGTCCTAGCTAGGGTTTCTGCAAAGTACATCACTCCCACTGTTCCTCAGTAACATGCCACCCCTAAATGACCGGGGGGCTCAGCATCTCTAATCCCCTACACTTGTCCCTACTCCTAATTGTCCCACCACGGTTTGTATGGGGAGAAACAGAGGAAGAGATAATGCTACAAATTTGACCCTGCATAATGCCGAGCATTTCTAACCCCCAGATTCATCCTGTCACTAGGCTTTAAGGCTAAGCAAAAATTATTTGTTAACCATGCACAGTCCTTTCACAAGTCATGGGGCTGGAAGATGATTTGTGATCTCCTCAGGTCCAGACCTGCCTTAGACCACAGACCTGCAGCTTTCTTCCAAAGGGAAAACTGAAAAAAACCAAGACCTCGTACATTCACTCCATGTGTCCTCCATTTTCAACTATTAAATAATTATTAAAAAAAATTAAAAACTGACTAGTTGCAACAAAGCTTGACACAATTAAAAGTTTCAGGAATAAATTTGTTCCTGGAGCTCAGCAAAACTTGACACTGCTGCCGTTCGGTCAACTTACCAGTTCTGCTTTGTGCTCAAGCAGAAAGAGTCTTTAGTTTTTGGCTGAGCAACATCTATGACAGCAGTGTGGCAACATCCACCAACATGAGAGAGGAAAGTTAAAGCTGCAAATTAAGTTACAGTGAAGCAGCAGTATCACACCTTGCCACGGGTCTGCCTCACACAAGGAGTGGGAGACCAGCCTGACTCTTCCTCTGGGCATGCAGGGGCTCTCAGCATACCAAACTCAAGCTCTGCTGCAGATCCATCAGGTATAAGCCTATCGCAGAGGACCTCAGAAGACAAAGTGCTGTTAACTCTTTAAACCCTAAAACAGCATCTTACTCAAGATCAGCAGCTGTGTACACCCCCTCCAATGCAAACATGAATAGCTTTCATGTTTGAAAGCAGCATTGGAAGTACCCACAAGAGATCAGCCCACTGGTGAACCCAAGCTGGGACCATGGCTCATTCCAGGACTGAGTGGCATGAAGGGCACAGTGCTGTGCTGCAGGGTCCAGCCTCTGCTCTCCCTGCACAGGCACAGCACTGCCCCTGGGTTCGGTCATGCTGTCTCAGCACAGTCTCCGCCACTACAAAAACTGGACAAAAGTCACTGAGCACAGAGCACAGCTGTGTACATTAGTGTAGGTAAACTGAAGACCAAAGAGAATAAAGGAAATCCAGCATGAAAGTGCCTGGACAAGCACTGGAGCAGACAGAAGGAGGCACTCACCTGCTTGCACCAAAGCTGCTTATCAGGTAGTCGCTGCTCCAAGCAGAAGCAAGGCAGCTGATGGGGGCTCATGCTTTTTATACTAGAGCGAAATGGGCTTGAAGTAGGGAGGGGGAGTCAAGAGGTGGGCTAGGAGGACGTCACCAGTGTTAGTGAGCAAGATTTAAATTTACAAAAGGAGGGGTAGAAAACAGTGGCTCTATTAGAAACTCATTGATCAAGGCAGGGGGCAGGGAGAAGGAGTTGAGGGTGACGCAGGGAGATTGCAGGAGGGGCCTGGCAGGACACCTGGCTGAGGCCCCCAAGCCCACCAGGAGAGCAGAAGGGAGGGGGCTGCTGCCATGTCCCTATGGGTGTGGGGACACAGGCAAATGGGAGCAGCACCAGCTGCCACGCTTTCTGCAGAGAGCCAAGCTCTCTGTGCTGCCCAGCTGAGATGCCCTGTCTGAAGAGCATGTCTCTAGGGGAAAACCACTTGTGTCTGAAGATTAAATGTGGGGAGAAAGAGGAGATAGATTGGGAAGCTCTCAGGGCCAGAAAGCTGGAGCAGTCAAGTCCATGCACTCCTTCCACAGCCCTTACTCCTCTTGCTGTTGTCCCATCTTTGCTTTTTGCTCGGGATGTTACTTGATGGCAGCTCTTGTTTCATTAAGCTCCTTACTCACAGTTGGGGTCATCTCACCCCCATGTAAGTTTTAGGTCATGCTGCAACACAGCACCCAAGTAGCTGATGAAATCAGCTGTGATTCAGTGCTTAAGCAGGTGCTTACCAGTTTTGTGGCAGAGAACATCTCATCTGCATGAGGCTAATATCTTGAGCAATATTGTATTCCTACAATAGGTGTCTCTTCTAAGTGATTATTTTTAACTCTGCCTCTGGACTAATGTGTCATCGCAACCTTGATGTTACAGATTTCACTGCTTTAAAAGCTAAGACTGTGTTTACTGTGAAGGTTTGCAGAGGAGCAGCAGCTGAACTGGCAGGTGTTTCAGTCCCTGGCCACAATCCTGCGGAGAGGCTATGTGAAGCATTACTGGGCTACCCGGGGACAACAGGCTCTCTCTTCACAGACACAGGGCTGTGCACTGCTCCTGGTGAGACTGACTACTGAAGAAACAATTTTTAAGACTGTGCTTAGAAAGGGGGCTCAGATGCTTAACCCTGTCTGTAAACTGAGATTGGATAGGAAATGCTGCAACTCCACTAAGATGAAAAGGAAGTTCAATAGCAAATCTGTTGTTCTTTTTTCCTATAAAGATGCTTCCAGTTGAGAAAACCACAAAGCACAAATAATGCTATTTCACTGCAGCCATCTCCCCCCACCACCAAAAAAGAGATTTTATTTCCTAGGGGCAATTTGTGGGGTACCTCCACAAGGAAGCACGACTGAAATTTTGCCTGGCCCTGCCCTTATTCAGCATCCAGGCATCAAGTAAATGACCCCACTACCACCACTGGGAGAGTATGGTCACTAATTGTGGCAATTAAAATACATTTCTCATTTCTGCTTAATTGTTTTATGGGCATATGTATGAATAAAAGTGGTAAAGAAGCCTGAGAAATACTCTTCAATTTCCACCTAGTAACAGCTAAAAGCAGTGTCTTCCTCATCCAGGTTTTCAAGAGTTTACTCAGACTACTGAGGATTACAACTGCAAAATATGAAGAGCACTTCAAGTCCATGATGGCACAAAAGGTTTTTCTACAGCTAACACAATCAATAACAGATATACATGCTTTCCTCAGCAGTCTCCTTTTAGCGTGTTCCCTTTGAACCCTGCAAATGCTCCTTGCCTAAAAATCAATCTGCATCCAAGAACCAGGCAGTGGTAGTGCTTCTGCTGTGCTAATATTGAGTGCATGCATGCAGAGAGTATCTTCTGGGTAAGTAAACCCCTTCATGGCTTCTCATCTTTTCCCTTACTGCTTTTCACATTTATTTTGACCAGAAAATGTGGGTATGCTTTCCTAATCTCTAGTGGGGAATTACTGGAATAAAGGGGGTTTTTCTCCAGGATATGCAGGATTCTGTCTTGTTTTGTTGTTTTGCCAGCAATTCTATCATCTTAAAACAGAAGTAAAAGTCTTTTTCATCCCATTTACTCCTTCTAGTCTGGCTGTCACTGCAATGTAAGCCTTTCAGTAGCACAGATAATTTTCACCGATTGACACCTAAATGGATGTTACTGTGTAAAATAAAATTGCACAATGTCTTCATCTTAACATGGTTTGCTTATTGGTAAATGCTACCTGCAATATAATATGCCATACCAAAAACATATTACTAGGAACGTCAGCATTTAAAGTGCTCTAATATGATCAGCTGGCTCAAGGTACATCTATTTCAGTATCTTGGTTTTGATCATGGACAGCAAAGAACATCTATGGAAAAGCCTAAAAACAGGGCAGCATATTTTTACATTCCCCATTAGACTCTTCTCCCAGATAATTGAGCCTTGTGGTCCAGAGGCTTCCCAAACCAAATGTGGGGTTTTGTGGTAAGTAGCCCTTGACAGATTACTTATCTTTCACTGTTGCTTCTTGAACCCATGTAAATTCTCAGCATCCACAAAACCATATGCCAGGACTTCACAGCCCTTTCTCTGCTACAAGACGGATCACGGTTGTGCATCTGTTCTGGACACACCACTTGCCAGTTTCAAGAACTTTCATTTTTACTTTCATTCAAGTATTTTCATTTTACTTTTAGTCATTCTGACTTCATAAAAGGCTACTATAAAATGTTCTCAGCAATGAAGACTAATAAATTACACGACAGTTTAAATAAGCCTCATCAGGCATTTCTCTTACCAAAGGGCTATTTTACTCCATCCCCATTGACTGGATGTCACAATTTCTTTCCACCAGACCACAACTGAACCACCAGAGTGCTATGCATAGTACTCAGAAACTTCACAGAAATCATCCTGAATTTTCAGAGTTTTTTCAGGCACTTGTGATTTTACTTTATTTTGTTATCCCATTGATAGCAGGGCTTATGCTTCAGCTGAGGAAAGCAAGTCAGCTTATGCAGCACAGAAATGTGAGAGACACAGATTTGGGAGGAACTGGGAAAGAGCTGCGAGGGGAAAAGAGGTCCATGAAAGACTGAACCAGGAAGGTCATCTAGAGGACAGCTTGGTCTGTAGTGAAGGTGCAGAGGTTAGTGCATTAAAATTTCCATTCTTTTCCTGTTTCCGAATGAGAGCATGGGCACATGCTGTGTTCTTTGTAGAAGATCCTGGGAAGGACTCATGCCTCCATCACTTCCCCACCTCACGCACAACCAAAGATTCCTGGACGTAGAATTCCTGCCTTGATTAAAGGAATCAGGAGCAGGACTGAGCTGGATGCTAACTGGAGTGTCTCAGTGTGATGGTTGACCAGGGAGATACTGTGAGATGCAACTAAATAAACAGTCAGTGGATACACAGGTGTGAAGGGCTGTGGGGAGGAAAGCAGCTTCCTAAGGTCAAAGAGAGGTTGGGTTCCTGGGCAGGAAATGGTGAGGGGAGTGGCTGGAGGTAATGGGAAGGTGAAGCGACCCCAGAGGACAAGGTCCAGGGAGTTTGCCACAGAGAAATATCCTCTGGTAAGAAAGCACCAGAGGCTCACAGTGAACAACAGTTTTGATGCCAAACTCTACCATCTAGTTTGCTCAAAGAACTAATCCAAAACTTCTTTTTTCTCTGTACTTTTGGTGGTAGGAGCCTGCTACAAACAGAAGGTGATAAAAAAACCAAAAAACATCAGATGCAGGTGGATGGAGAAACATAAACTTTCTGTTTTCCCAGCCCACCACTCTCATCATTTCACATACCAGTCTGGAACAGTTTGCAAATGCCTGACCCATGAATCTGCCCAGTCTTCTGTAGTGGGGTAGAGCATGACTTCTGTGTGTGAAGTGAAATAAAAGATTGGTGGTCTGATTTTGTTTAGCCTTGAATGAGAGGGTGGTGGGCGGATAACACAGACACTTGTGCTGCCTGGAGCTGGAAATTAACTGCCATTAACTAGGAAGTATCTGATGATTGATAAAGGGCCCAGTTGCACTAATTAAGTTTGGAGGATTCATGAAAGTTGTATTCAAACCTATTCAGAAAACCATGTCATTTCAAGCAACTAAATGAAACTTCTAATTACATGTAGCTTTACACTGAAACTGGTCTCCACTAACATTCAGGTTCAGAGAAAAGTCAGGACTGGCTTTATTTTGGAACTACTTTTTTTTTCCCCTTGAGAAAGAGAACCATCTAGTGGTTAACGCTGAAATCATCATCTTGTCCTCAATCATTACTGAGCAAGGAACGAACCCCAACGTTTCAAAGGACAGCATGTGTATCTTGAAATCTGACCATGTACTGAAGCTAAACCAAACTGCATATAAACCAGATTTTGATGAGTTAGGCTGGATATTTCCACATTTTCCAGTTTGACCAATCTCCCAGTTAGCACATGCTTATTGGAACAACTTAGCAGCTGAGAAGCTCAAGAATAGGTTACAGCTCAGGTCATCATCCAGCCTCCACAAGCCATTCCTCAGCACACTGTGAAGGCTTTGTACCAGAGTTTGAGCTCGGATGGAAAAATACAAGTCAGGCTTGGCATGGTTACAGCCACCTTTGAAACTATTTTGCTGATGGGAGAGGAAGGATTTCTTCTGGCACTTGTGCTATTCTTCCCCTCCACTAGAAAGCCACTGAGCAGCCTTCTGCACAGTGGTTCAGGATGCGCAGACTCCAAATGGAGCTGGATATTGTAAGTAGAGTAATGTAGCAGGAGCAGGGAAGATTAAAGTTCAAAAAAGAACCCAGTCAAGGATGGAAATATTTTTGCATCTCTCTCAGGCATCCAGCACTTTGTCATTATTTTCTGAATGCCAATGTTAGGCCAGCTTCTGGCACTGGCGTGGAGCAGAATTTTTGTAGAGAGTAGTTGCACTGCTGGAACACAGGATGAAAATTCATGGTGCTATGTGCCACTTGCACATTTCATGCACAACCACTTTGTCAGGCAAGTTAAACTGCTCTTTGAACACTTCATGCTTCAAACAGTAATTGGGTTTCCAGGACAGCGCAGAGGACAGGCCAGCATGCAAACCTGCCATTTTCTGGTATGGCAGACTGCAAGACCAGACACGGGAGATCTGCCTACAGGAAGGTGCAAGCCTTAATTAACTTAAGTTTTGGCATTGTAAAAGCTCCTAAGGAATAAACCTTAGAATATTAGGGTGCTGCACATGAAAATTACAGTAGTATATATTAGAATCATGCCTGTAGGAAGTGAAAAACAATGTTGTTCATTCTGGCTATTATGGAGGGGGTTGAAGGTAGCTGCAGGTAAGGGTGGTCTTGTGCATGCACACAACCAAAGACAGACATCATACAGAGTCATAAATTAAAGCACAGCTTTAGCCCCTAGAGTGTGGGTGACTTGTTTTTTTCCTGATGCAAAGCTTCTCACAGCTTTCCCAGCCCATTTTTCCAACACAGCAATTCTTTAGAAGAACAAAGTTTCTCCCACTGGTCTCGGTTACCCATTGCTCCTCAAGGGCATCTGAAGTACTTCTGAGAGTACTCAGTGAAGGTGCAGCGCTGCACTAGCATGACATTTTTAACAGGAGTGTACTTTAAGGCTTCAGTATGTCGTATTTTTCATCCGCATGCCAGTGAGTCCCTGATTTTAATCCCTGCAGCTTATCCAGTCATAAATAACCTCTAATGATTCACATGCAGCTTGACAGATGAACTGAAATACAGTAAAAGGCAAGCAAGAGGATCTCTAATTGCTATTCATAACCAGGTCTTGCAACTATTACACTTAATTAGCTTAAAGCCACGATCAAGATAATTAAAGATTATGTTCTTTTCTAGCACCATAGTTGGCAGGTTATACATTAGTCATGGAAAGGCAAGAGTCTGATTCTCAATCCATTGCTTAAACCCTGATGCCTAATATTAGTGAATGAGCTTAACTTCAGCCTCGACTCTAGGATAATTAGCCATAATCTGAAATTTAACAGTTAAGCAGCAACACCTCTTGCTTCCACTTAGGTTTTAAACCTATTTTAATTGCTTCTACCTTTTTTGTTTGCTGCTGTGCCTTGTCTGCTTGGCCCAACTTTCTTCAGTTTGGTGTGGCTGGAAGTCCTCACAAACAGGACTTTCACAGCTCTGTTGACAAGAGTGGCTGCTCAAGGGCAATGGGAAGGGCTCAGTCAGGACAAAGGACCTCAGGACACCTGTCAAGGGTCAATAGCAGGAGAAGCAACGTCTCCAGAAGAATGCCGACTGTCCCTGTCCACAGCCACCCATGTTTGGTGTATGTATTTGTGTCAGACCTTAGTGATAGAGATGGCACAGAGACCTGCAGCTCCCTCTGAGGAGGACAACAGGGAGAGAGCTCTTTGCATTGACACAGCCCCACAGAGACCCCACCAATGCACATGGACAGTGTGGCAGAGTGCCAAGGGAACAGTAAGGGTGCTGGCCACTGCCTTTGTTTTAATTGCTGCCCAGTGCATGCCAAGCTGTGCACTTAGGGTTTGTTTCCATTCCCTCAGCACTTGCCAAAGCTTAAGAACTATCCATTGTGGTTTCATTTTTAAGGACAACAAAGTCACATCTTCCTGTCTTACAAAGGAGCTTTGTTGGCTCCCAGATGCCAAATCTCATTTGTCTATGAACTGTGGGATGAATTCCACAGATGCTCAATGAGCCCATAGGACTGGATTAGTCCTCCAGTGAGAACTAAAAGTGTAAAACTATGAGGACTCAGAGTAAGCACAAGAACTGAGACAGCAAGCAGAATACTCACCTAAACCTGCAGAATTGGACTTGGGGTTTGTGTCTGGAGATTCACTGTCCTCTCATCCATGGCCAGGCCTATCCCTAGCCACTGTCCTCTCCTGTTATCTCAGCACAGCTGTTTAGTATTATGCAAGTGGAATGGATCTGAGGTTTTAACTTTCGAGTTTAGTTTTTAACTCAAATCAGTTTGCTGATCTGGCTCATCCCAGTGCCCAGGACACTGGTACTGGCCCAGCTAAGGCAACAGAAACCAGTAGCTGGGAGAAAAATGGGATGATGGACCTGATTTGCTGCTGGGAAAAAGTTTCATGGGATGATGATGGGAGAGCAAAAGATACAACAAAATCTTGCAGAGACATGCAGAATTAGCAAAAATGTATCAGAGCCAAAAATTCTTCACTTTAGTAGTAATATAAGTTGTCTCAGAGAAGTGCTGTTGATATCCTGGGGTCATGACCATTGAGGATGAGTGTCCTGAACTTTCTCAGCCTCCCCAGAAGTTCTCTCAGTGTCTAGCTCTGCACCCTTAAACAACAGGTATTGTCTAAATTGTGGCATGGTTCTGTGATTGCAGCAGGTGCCTCAAGCTCTTGACTCGTCCTCCCATTACTGCTCCAAC
>NW_008684474.1:0-1480 GCF_000695815.1 Acanthisitta chloris | reverse complement strand
AGTTAGACAACCCTTCTCTATGACCCATGCTGCAGTGAAATGCTTCGTCAATGATGGTGGCAATGGCTAAGCAGAGGTTTTGTGCCATGGCAAATGGCCTTGCTTTCCCCGTGGGAAAAAGAAAAGCTTCCTTGCAAAGTGCCAGGACAAGAAACTTTCTTAGACCAGTGCACTTTGGCATACATAAAACTACTGCAGTGCTGATCCAAGCCTCGGATCGCAGAAAAGAAGTATCCCTTTGATTTAAGAGGACTGAGGCTTAGTATAAAAGCCAAGAAAAGGGAAAAAAAACCAAAAGGAGAAATACCGGTTCTGGCAGCTGTGCCAATGCAACTCAGTTATTGTACATCTGCAAAGCCATTAATCACCTCCTGAGCACTGGCAAGTTTTGTAACAACTGCACACCTTTTTAAAGGCAAACCCTTCCCATGGCAGCCCCTACACCACTGATGATCTCCTCACACAGGGATGGTCAGTGAACAGCTGTCACACAAGGCTCCTGGCTGTGGTGGTTCCCAGGGCTGGGGAACAGCAGCTGCACCCACTTGAGAGGGAGGGCAAGGGTGTGAAGTCGTGCCCAACTGGGGATACTGGCAGTTTGTGGAGTGCTGAATGGCTCCCTCAGCATATTCGGCATTTGTAGCAGCATTTTGCCCACTGAGGGAGGCCTGAAAGAGGGGGGTTTCCTGCAGGTTTTGGTGGAGAAGAGGGAAGTGCTCTCCCAATTCCACATCACCTTAAGAAATCTGCCCAGCAGCTGACAGGAGCTGGCTCAGGAACACAGAGGGAGGCCAAGTGGATGTAAGCATGGAAGGGGCTTCCACTGGGGTCACCTTTTCCCAGGGCCAACGGGTCCCTCAGGGCTGGGAGTGTGGAAAACGAGAGGGTCCAGCAACACAGCAGTGGGAACTGGGCTCCTGAGCAGGTGCATCCCAGTGGCCTGTTGCCACTGAAGAAAGAACACTCTTTGTTAGGAGCTGCAGTGACAGGACAAGGGGCAATGGGTACAAATCAAACGAGAGGAAATTTAGGTTAGATGTTAGGAAGAAATATTTTACTTTAAGGGTGGTGAGACACCGGCACAGGTTGCCTAGGGAGGTAGTGGCTGCCCCAACCCTGGCAGTGTTCAAAGCCAGGCTGGATAAAGCCTTGAGCAACCTGCTCTGGTGGGGAGGTGTGTCTGCCCGTGGCTGGGGGGCTGGGACCAGGTGCAATCCAAGCCCTAAAATTCTGTGATTCTTTGAAAGGCAGGGCTGGGCGAACACAGCTGCTGCACCCCCCTGCGTGGGCGCCGAGACAGCGCCGCGAGCTCGGGGACTGTGCTCCCTACGGGCACGGAACGCGGGCACGGAACACAGGGCTGTGCTCCTGCTCCCTGAGGGCACGGAACACAGGGCTGTGCTCCCTACGGGCACGGAACACGGGGCTGTGCTCCCTACGGGCACGGAACACGGGGCTGTGCTCCCTACGGGCACGGAAC
>NW_008684473.1:19111-48138 GCF_000695815.1 Acanthisitta chloris | reverse complement strand
GGGCTGCGTCACCTGAGGACGAGGGTCTTTAGGCACCACGGGCTCGAGGATTGGGTCTTTACTGCTGTCCTGGCTCTTCTCTTGACTCCTTTCTAGGCCTGATATTTTTGGGACAGCTGGGCCCCTAGCACCGGGGTCATCATTTTCAGCGAGAGTACCGACTCCTAACTCCTTATCTGCAACAACAAAGGAGAGAGAAAAATGGTTGAGGTGTGAGACGAAACAGGCAAAACCGGCTGGGCTGAGACTGGAGGGGGATTAGCTAAAGGAGAGAAGTATTCCAGGTGGGATGCTGGGCTGAGGGTGGAGGAGAGTTAGCTAAAGGAGAGAAGTGTTCCAGGTGGGATGCTGGGCTGAGACTGGAGGGGGATTAGCTAAAGGAGAGAAGTATTCCAGGTGGGATGCTGGGCTGAGGGTGGAGGAGAGTTAGCTAAAGGAGAGAAGTGTTCCAGGTGGGATGCTGGGCTGAGACTGGAGGGGGATTAGCTAAAGGAGAGAAGTATTCCAGGTGGGATGCTGGGCTGAGGGTGGAGGAGAGTTAGCTAAAGGAGAGAAGTGTTCCAGGTGGGATGCTGGGCTGAGACTGGAGGGGGATTAGCTAAAGGAGAGAAGTATTCCAGGTGGGATGCTGGGCTGAGGGTGGAGGAGAGTTAGCTAAAGGAGAGAAGTGTTTCAGGTAGGATGCTGGGCTGAGACTGGAGGGGGATTAGCTAAAGGAGAGAAGTGGTCCAGGTGGGATGCTGGACAGAGCCTACAGGAATGGAAAGGAGTTAGCTAAAGGAGAGAGGTGGTCCAGGTGGGATGCTGGGCTGATATGGAAGAGAAAAATGCTTGAGTTGTGAGACAAAACAGGCAAAACCAAAGCACCTGCTGGGCCAGTCACACTCTGGGCATTGCTACTCATCATCACTCCCTCACTGACCCATGGAGGGAACAAATGCCACATGAGCTCTGTGCCTTATAGAATAATGGAATCGTTAAGGTTGGAAAGGAACTTTAAGATCACTAAGTTCAGCTATCAATGCAGCACCACCACCATGTTCATCACTAAATCACACCAAGTGCCACATCCACAAGTTTTTTGAACACTTCAGAGATGATGACCCCACCACTGCCCTGGGCAGCCTGTGACAGTCCTTTACAATTCTTTCTGTGAAAAAATAAAATCCCAATGTCCAATCTAAACCTCCCCTGGCACAACTTGAGGCTGTTTCATCTCACCCTGTCCAAGTTCCCTGGGAGCAGAGCCTGACCCACCTGGCTGCAGCTCCTGCCAGGGAGCTGTAGAGTGAGAAGGTCCTCCCTGAGCCTCCTTTTCTGCAGGCTGAGCCTCCTCAGCTCCCTCAGTGACTCAGACCCTTCACTATGACTCAAGATCTAAACTTTAAATCACACCCTGGCAGGAATCTTGGCTTGGCTGGTCATGGAATGACTTACTTCTGATTTCCAGCTCTTTAATAATAATATTATCACAGTTTTAACATTTGCTACAGTGGAGTTTCACTCACTGAGACTCTACAGTGATTTCTCATCCCAAACCCTGAAGAAAAGGAAGGAAATAAAGAGGATGGGGAGTGAACTCTGCCAGCCTATAGCCTGGGCACGTGTGTTTGCCAACCTCCACACCACTGGAGTCAGCCTGGCAGCAATGTGTCACAAAGAGAGCATCATTTGGGTTTAGGAAAATTGAGAGATCATAACAAACCACATCAGGCACCCTATTACTATGTGTTTTACAGGCCCTGTGCAAGGGTGAGCAGCCCAGTAAAGCAGAGTTCAGGGGTTTGCATAGTTTGTGGAGAGGAGATGGGCAAAAAGGAGGTAAAGGGAGGCAAAAGGGAAGTAAAGAGGAGTAGAAGAAAGTGAGAAAGAGGGGGGAAAAGTAAACTGACTTATTTGATGAGGACCTACTTTAATCACTTCTGGAGTATACAACCAGTAACAGGCACTGAGGCTCCTCCACCAATTTGGATCAGAAGACTATGGGGGCAAGAGTGGGACTCCAGAGGGACACACAATTCCTCTGCCATATGCCCAAGGTCTATCTCACTGCAATTAAACTGCAGGTTCTAAATAAAGGAAAGTCTTTATTGCTTGCATTAACTCTTTGGATCAATCCCGTTTAATCACACATTATTAGAAGTCAGAGTGTGATCAGCACATGTGTTAAGACAAGTCCCCAAGGAGGGAAGAAATAAGGAACAGTTTGTTCAGGAATAGGTTTATCTGTGTTCCTAGTTGTTACAGGCATAAGAGTTACAAGATTTTAGGGTATTTTTTGATGGGAATGGCATAATAATTAGGGCTTCGAGGGCTTAGCCTTGTCATTAGAGATTCCCTACTGGATGAATGCAGTAGGTGGTCTGGAAATCCTGCAGAGGTGATACTTCCAAACCTACAGGAAACACCTTGCACTCGCTGCATTCATTAAATCCATTCATTCAGTATTTTTAGCACCTCTGGTGTGTGTGACATTCATTCAGCACAGCTCTGTGCTGGAGAACTGCTCCTCACACAGCCACTCCTCCTCCCCAGGAGAGAAGGGCTGGGAATGTCACTGTCTCCTGGGGATTTCTTGCTGCTGCTCACATCTTCATTGCACAGCCCCTAAATACCATCCTGTGGGGCTGCACTTAGAAGATGCTGTCTGTGCTAAGATAATGTTATTCTGAATGTCACATAGGGAATGGGCACATGGTTTGTCCCTCTTCACTGCACCTACACTAAGATAATGTTATTCTGAATGTCACACAGGGAATGTGCACATGGTTTCTCCCTCTTCACTGCACCTACGCTGTACCCCAAAGCAGTGTCAGCTGTCCAGGAGTCTCTCCTGTATGTGCATCCCTGCATGGCTGATGATTCTGAGGTATAAATCAGAAGGAATTTTCATCCCACAGTGTCAATTTGGGGAGCTGAAATCCCCCATCAGTGCTGAACACTACCAATTACAGGTTTCCTAAGGAGGGTTTGAGTCTTCATCAATAGTACTTCAAGTTCACATAGATAAGATTACTCTTATATCTTGATTGACTGACTCAGTGTAAAAACTATGGGGGGGAAAAAAACCCTTTTATGTCACTATGACACAGACAACTCAACTTTCTGAGTTTGTTTATCATCATTCATCTCCACCCAACAGCTAAGGAAGCACCAAGCTAATTTTATTTGCTGGCAGTCTCCACACTCTATTTTAAATCAAGTGGTTTTGAGGAGAGCAGTAACTGTGATGTAACTTCCACACTGACACAGGCTTCCCTGTTCCCACTGGGTTGATACAATCAAGTGGTTTTGAGGAGAGCAGTAATGATGTAACTTCCACACTGACACAAGCTTCCCTGTTCCCACTGGGTTGATATTGCAGTTAGGCTTTTACCAAGAAAGGAATAAAGCCATAATTTGATGCTGAGAACTGAAGGACATTGGCTAAGCTTGTCCCACCCAGACAGGAAATGCATCTTCCCTCATCCTCCTTTCCTGTGCCCTTTGATGTGTCTTAAATTTCAAATTCCTCTGGTTTTCACTTAACACACAAACTGGGGATCTCTCAAGACACAGGATTCCCAGTCCCCTCCAAGTAACACTACTGCAGTTTGCTGTGGGTGTGATTATTACTGGGTTGGCTCCACAACACCAGGGAGCAGCCAAGGCCACACTGGGGACACCTCTACATCACCCAAATCATTGCAGGTGACCTAGAGAGATTCTGTAGCTGGGAGGTTACAGGACATTTCATACCCATTCCATGAACACACACACTCCCATATGTTCTCACACATGGGAGACAACATGTGTGTGACATATAAAACACATGAATTTATTTATGGTATGACACCTGGGTAGCAGAGCTGCAGAGTGCATGCAAACACTTCCCTCCAGAGCCATGGATTTGTAAGATGAGCATGGATGACATGCAGTTTTCCATCATTGCCACTTCCTAATGTGAAAACCAGTAAAATATGACCTAAACTCTGTATTCTGGCTCCTCTGTACCATCTGGGTGATGCCAAAGGGCTAGAGGATGGCCAGTGGTGGCCAGTTGAGACCATCACAGCCATAGACAAAGCCCAGCTGTTCTCTGTGGACAAAAAGGCCCTGTTGAACTCCCCAAATTTGAAATGTCCTGGGATTCACTGATATAGAACACTAATTTGCCACTCAAGTGCTGTTTGCAGATGAGTTCACCATGTCTGGCTGCACCAAGGAGCACAGGAGATGCCAAGAGCCAGCACAGGGCATGCCATGATGGGAGGGAGGCACCTCCAGCCCAGTGGCAGCCAAGGATGTGTGACCTGGGCATCCCTGCCCTGCCCTGATGGCACCTGGGGAATGAAATCACCTTAGACAACACCCTGCTGGATGCTGTCAAACTTACAGTGGCCAAACTATTTTTCTAAACACAAAATCATCCATGCCCAGGTCTGAACCAGCCAGGCCTGGAGTGTCACCCAGAAACTAGGCTGTATCATATCCTGTCACTCCCCTGTCTGCACTAGGATTCAGCCTCCCAGTGTCTGGTCTGGGAGTATTCAGGCACCTTCAGAGAGCAATTCAGATGCAGCACTACATTTTCCACTTTCCTGAGAAGAAAGTTTTAGATTAAGCTCAAAGTCCTTATTGCCCAAGTAGGAAAATTATAGGAGTTTTCAGTGTTTTGCAGCATTACCTTTGGGACTGAGCATTCAGCCTACCAAAGAAATATTTCAGAGCATTATTTAATTTAAAAATAGCATTTTTTTTGACTACTTTGTTAAGTCAAACTCTTCTCTTGACAACACTACCTCTGCCTTGCTCAAATTTTCTTCAAACTTCTTAGAGCACCATAAAAAAAAAATAGATCTTTCAAAAATAGATGAGTTCTTTTCTCCAGCTTTGCCATGGATAAGTGGGAAGCTGCTGCAAATTGGCACAGCCAATACAACCCCCCAGAACTTCCCTGAAGCCAATGGAATGCTGACAACCTCCACCCCACTGCCCACCAGCCCTGGGAGGTTCACTTCAGCTTTACAGGACTTGAAATAATTAATCAGATTTAAGTGCTGATTGTCCAGTTCATATTGATTAGACATTGCTCAATGCAACACTTGGATCCCCAGAGGCAGGTGACAGATTCTATTACTGCCAGGGAGGGAGGAGGTTGCTGGGTGCACCAGCCAACTCATGTCACACAGGCCCCAGAGCCACTCAGCTGTTGTACTGGATACACATAATTTGCTAAAAACAACTCCTCATTTTTAGCACACGAGTCATCTTTTATCCTAATTTCCAAGGACACTAACAAAGCATTTGATTATGCAAATGAAGAACATGCCTTCGAAAGCACAGCTACTAGCAGCTCTGTCAGCTGCTGATAGCAATTACTCCCCAGTAAGCAGGTATTTAGCACAAGTGAACAGTGAGGCTGGTGACACACTTTGTGCTTCATTATAAAACAGAGAAGAAAATTATCCAGGACAAAAGATTTTGCTACCTCCTGTTAAAAATGTTTATCTCCTGCCTTGAAAGAGATTTAATTGTCAACTCTAAAGCTGCAGATCAAGGCAAAGAAGCACTTAGTGGGATTGCACACGATGTTGATAGTTCTTCAGTCATTGAGCTGCTTCTGGCCTTGGTTTGAGAGTGCAGAGTCCTCCAGTATTGCACATGAAACAATTTATTTTATCCAGCTCTTAGGCAGAACATAGGCCATCAGAAGAGAGACTATTTACGAGGGCCTAGAGTGATAGGAAAAGGAGGAATGGCTCCACACTGACAGAGAGGGTGTTTAGATTAGATATTGGGAAGGAATTGTTCCTTGTGAGGTGCTGAGGCACTGGCACAGGTTGCCCAGAGAAGCTGTGGCTGCTCCATCCCTGGGAGTGTTCCAGGTCAGGTTGGATGGGGCTTGGAGCAACCTGGGCTAGTGGAAGGTGTCCCTGCCCATGGCAGGGGGTGGGACTAGATGAACTTTTAGATCCCATCCAACCCAAACCATTCTGGGATTCTATGATTCCATGAAATGCAACTCCTCTAGCCCATGCCTGGGACTAGAATATTGGCAGCACTTGATGCTTGATTTTTGTTTTTAAAAAGTGCCTCTTTATTTAGTGAAAGGAATGGCATAAAGTTTTCTCCAGGGAAGGATCGTACAGAACACTCAAACACCCCTCCACTGGACAACAAACATCAGAGGTTTATTTCCAATAGGGAAAGTATCTTGGCTTCCTAACCCTACCAGTTCAGAATCATTACCTATGCAACCCCAAAGTATTCCATAGCCAGCTTTCTTCCCTGTGTCTCACTTTGCCCTGCCCTCTGGCAGTGTGAAACCATTCCCCTTGTCCTCTCACTCCAGGCCCTTGTCCAAAGTCTCTCTCTGCCTTCCCCTCTCCTCCTCTGGCTATTACAGAACACCCTGTGACCCTCCCAGTGGGCAGAGCAGAAGGCTGGTGAGAGCATTTCAACCCTGTCAGGCATAGATGAGGTGACAGTACAAGACAATAATCAATTAAACAAAGAAAACACAGCAAGGCTTGATAATTTTCTCCAATTATCAAAAGGGACATCACCTCAGCACAAGGTTAACCCTATCACAGGGCGAGGGAAGGAAAATATATTGAGTTTATCCACCTCCCCCCTTCCCTACTATTGATTTGCCTTGGCTACATAGCCACAATATTCCCTCAAATGCCCATGACATCTGCTCATCCCACTCCTATGTGACAGGATTACTTGAACAAAACCAGCTTTCAAAAACAGCTTGGAAAATATCATCTTATGAACACTGATGGAATTTAGCCTGACAGCTCAGTTTAATATACCAAGGACAAAAAAGATCTGTGTGATGTGTTTATCCAGAAAAATAACACATTTGTTCCCCCTGAGAGGTATCATAGCCCCAACTCACCAGCCACACACCCCTGGTGCCTGTGGGAATTTGCTTTTCTGATTTTAAAGGCATGATGTCAGTATAAGCACAGAGCTTAAAACCACTTGCTAACACTAAAATGCAGCTCAGCCTGACCAGGAAAATTGCCACTTTTAACTGCAATTATTTCAGCTCATTGATGTCTAGAAGGAAACTTCACTGAGCTTACACATCCCAACTCCACCCATCAGGGTCACTTCACACTATTCTCATGCTTGGCACTATTTTGCTCCTGTTTCCTGTGCTGCAGAGAAAAATATGGATATTATGGAATCACAGCATCATTAGGCTTGGAAAAGTCCTCTAAGATCATCGAGTCCAACCATTCCCTCAGCACTTCCAAGGCCACCACTAACCATGTCCCAACGTGCCACATCCTCACATGTGTTAAATCCCTCCAGGGAGAATTTTTCTGCTCCAGGTCATATTCCTAAGTGCAGAAATGAGATTTCACTGTTCCTGGTCAACAAAGTATATATCGTCAAATATGTGAATTATACATGTCCAGTAATGCTCATCTCTTTGTAAATTGTCAGAATTTCTTGTATTGGGCTAAAACACATCTCATTAATTTGTTTTGTTTTAAAAGGGAGAAAAAAAAAGGGGCTAAATCACTGAATTGGTTAAAATACCTGAAGATCTACCTATGCTTTGCTGTTTCATCCCTTTGACAACATAGCTGCTAAAAGCTTTTCTGTGTATATAAACATGACTCTGCGCAGCAAATTCCTCCTGTGAGGGACAGCGATAGAGAACTTATGACTTATAAATGATTTTATAGAAATCAAAGCAGAAAAGAATATGAAATGGAGAAAAAGGCATGTACCTCTGATCCTTTGGCATGGACCACTTTTGTTCTTGCATCATTCTAGAGCACTTTGTACCCAGGGTGTGATATCCCACTAGAGGCTGAATGGCAATTCAGAAATGGAAAAGTCATTCCTACAGGATCCACTGCTGTCTCCTGTGCAATTCACTGTAGGCAATAGGAGCCTTTTCCAGTGCAAAGATCTCCTGGTACCCTCTCCATCTCACTAAGAGTCTCTAACAGCTCTCACAGGCTTCCCTGGCCTTGATATCTCCTGTTCTTGACCATGTCCCTCCCAGCCTGCTCTTCATACCACAAGCAAACACCAGTCAGACCACAGCCCTCCAGTAACCAAACCTACAGAAACAACTGAAATCTATTGGGCCAAGTCAAATCCATGTCCAGACAGGAGGTGAGGAGCTGCTGGAGCCTGGCAGGTCGCAGAGAAATGCTGGTTTGTGCCATGCCAACGTTAATGGCAATCAGAAAGGTTGTGCTGCCAACCAGCTCTGCTTTCACAGGCCCCAGGTCACTTAGTGGTTCCTGGTGAATTTTGGTATAGCAAAGGGTCCCTTATATCCTAACTGTTGCACACAGTGTGGCACATGTGATTCCAATCAGCTGAACTACTCTCACTGCATTTATCCATGACTTTAAGGGTTTTATTCCTTCAAAACACATAGAGCAGGACTCTCGAAATAGGATTTCTGACAGGACTATTGACTCATCAAGCACTGTGCCTGCCCTCCAACAGACCTGGAGGAATAACAGACTGCAGCATGTTGAGCCAACCAGACACCTCCATGTGACCAGCAAAGTATTTTCCTTAAGCCCTCTGGATGATCCCTTGTACCACGAACACAGGTCTGGCAGTGCTCATCATGTCAGGGGATCACTTTTACCACTGTTGGTATCATTTTGCTAGAAGATAGAATCAAATGTCAGTGAACACTGGCCATGGCAGTTTGCAGAAAATGGAATTTGGGACACTGTAGCTTTTTATTACCAACCTGACAGCAAAATTCGAGTGAAGGTGCAAAGTCAGAGTGAAGGAGCTTGTGAACTACCTGTTCACTACTGAGGCATGTGTTGTCTTCAAGAAAACTCTAACTCATGTGTTTCCTTCCCAGAGATGTGGATGATCTCTGCACTGTCCACACTGTGAAATTGCACATCATCTTCAGTGCTCAGCTTTACATCACACTCACCAACTGAGCAGTCCATAATGAAGACAGTAGAGCAGCAGGTCAGTGGTGGGATTTTAATGACAGGAGAAGCTGCCACATGAACACATCCTAAACCACACCAGGAATGAACACTGGAAGGGAAATTCCACACCAGGAATGAACACTGGGCTTGTAGCAGACACAAACAACCCCAGCTCAGTGTCAGCTCAACACATCACTCTAACAGCTAAATAAATATCCTCAGCCCCAAAAGAAATGGGGAGCAATGATGAGAAGACTGAAGTCAGATCTGCCACACACATCCCTCCACTGTCCATGTGATGTTGTTAATGAGCTGAGAGGACACAGGATTGACACAGTGTCCTACAAGCAGAAAGGACACCAACATCAGGGCACAATGAGGACAGCCCTTGCCCACTGCAGGTGCTTTTGCAGCCCTAAACAGGGATTTTTCCATACAAACTGGAATCATTAGCCTGGGTATGATTCATCATACCATTTGAAAAATGTCCTGTGCTCCTCACTTTTCTTTTGCTTCATGTTGTGCCTTGCTGCTGAGGCTAATTATTATCCAGCAATGGTGCATTCAAAGGCTCCAGCCTTACACACAGGACTTTGTGGTGTTGCTTCTATGTCACAAGGAACTGTAATTCTAAAAGGATTAAAAGTTTACCAGCACAGCCATGTAAAGTAGAAAATGAATTGTTCACTCTTCTCATCTCTGTTTGGAAATTAGATTAGGAGCTCCAAGTGAGCTGAAATACAGAATGAGGCAAATCTGTGTGATTAGCTCACAGGTGGCCAGTGAGCCTCTGTGTGCTTCAAAGCCTGGCAGATTCCCATTAGCTGCAATAATAAAGGAATGTGTACTTATCCCTTGGCCCAAACCCTGCCCTGTGCCAACACAGCTACCTGCTGTGCTAATCCTCACAACCAATATCATCAGCCTCAATTGTTAGCTCCTAAGTTTGCTCAGCTGTCAGTTGGGTTGTACAGTCTGTGGCTCATCCCCACCAGGTCCTGGTTCCTCACAGCACCAGCAGCAGCAGGAAGGAATTGGGGTGCTCACCCCAGCCAGCTCCATGCTGGTAGCAGCTGTTTCCCAGCACCAAAAGCAAAGACTCTTTAAACATAGAAACAGTTTGGAGCATTAATCACGAGGGTTTCCTTCAAATAAACAAACAAGGCTTCACATTCATCTTCTCCCTGCACAAGGTGCCTGTGTGAGCATCAGTACAGTGAAACACATCACACACTGGAGCAGAAAACAGAGGAGCCTGTGAGTCCAGGGATGGGCAGAGGGGTCACAAGTGATGCAGAACATCAATGCTCTGTTCCATACTGGATTTGCTCCTGACTCCTCCCAGGTGCAGATGTGGTAGACGATGGGAGCCCCGAACTGAGTCACAACCCCCACACAAGGAAAAGCTCTCCAAGCCCTCTCAGCAAGAGCCTGGTTAATATCATGAACCTTGAGGGTTTCTTCCTCTAGCAAACTGATATCCTGCCTGGCAGAACTGGGCTAACTTCTTTATGATTTCTATAAATGTCCAATAATCCCCTGAACCCCCCAAAGCTCTTTACCTTATCTTGCATCACAACTCAACTCACAATTTCCTTTTCTTCCTTTCATAGAATCACAGAATCATTAAGGTTGGAAAAGCTTTTCAAGATCATCTAGTCCAACCTTTGACCGAATACCTCCATGACCACTAAAGCATAGCACAAAGTGCCACATCCACTTGCTTTTTGAACCTTTCTAGGGATGGTAACTCCACCCCCACCCTGGGCAGCTGTGCCAGTGTTTTACTACTCTTTCAGTGAAGAATTTTCCTAATATTCAACCTGAACCTTCCCTGGAATGCATTAGGCAGGGAAATGAAAACCCATTTCCCCATTCCCACATCAAAAATGCACTAGAATATTTCAAACTGACTTTATAAAACTTTTTTTTCTTACATCAAAAATTAAAGCAACTGTTGAGCAGTGATGCTGTGGACACAAGGAAACTGGGTGCTTGAGGCAGCCACCCTTGGCCATGCCTTTCCACCCTGCCCTTCCCTGGCATGTGTGGCTATTTCATAAGCCAGTCTGGGGAAGCAATGGGAATTCCAAGTAACCTCTTCCCTCTTCCTTTCCCTCTTTCTATAAGCACCTTTAGCCTGAAGCAGCAAAACTGCTTCCAACAGCCCTGCTGTGGGAAGAAACACTTGGAAAACTGCCCCCATCCCTCAGCCCTGCGTGGGAGCACCTGCTGCAGGGCCCTAAACCACCAACAACCTCAGTGCCAGAGCTCTCAGCCTCCCTCAAGTTATGCACATATTTAACTGGATGTGAAGAGTCAATTCCTGCTTAACCAGCAGCTGATTATTTGATTTGTGGATTAGCACAAGGCAGACACCTGGGCTCACAGGCACCAGCTGCTGCAGCAACGTGCCGGTGCCACAGGACTCTGGAGTGTACCTGCTTGGATCTTCACATCAGGGAATCACAGGTGGCATTGACTGCCCTGCTCCCTAGTGCTACAGCCTCACACAGCCAGGCTGCCCTTGGTCTGGGTCACCCCAGTGTCCTACAGCTGAGGGTGGTGACCAACCTCCCCAGGCCAGCACTGCACGTCGTGCTGGTTATATCACAGAACCCCAGACTTGGTCAGGTCAGAAGAGACCACGGTGGGTTATCAGGTCACACCTCCCTACTCAGGCAGGGTTAGCCCAGAGCACATGGCTCAGGGTTGTGTCCAGAGGGTTCTGGGAAATCTCCAGTGAGGGAGAATCCACAGCCTCTCTGGGCAGCCTGGTCAGTGTCTGGTCACTGCACAGGGAAGAATTCCTTCCTCCTGTTCAAGTGGAACTTCCTGGGCATCAGTTCCTGCCTGTGGCCTCTTGTCCCATTGCTGAGCCCCACAGAGCAGAGCCTGATCCAACCTCTGACACCTCCCTGCAGACACTGATGAGTCCCTCTCAGTGTCTCTTCTTGAGGCTGAACAGCCCCAGCTCCCTCAGCCTGTTCTGGTGAGAGAGATGCTCCAGTCCCCACAGTACTGCAAATTGTCTGCAGGAGCCTGTGCTCTGCAACTTTCCAGCAAGGAAAAGGCCATTTCCATAACTGATTTGGTTTCCAAGGAGCAGAGGCCTGTCCCTGCAAGCTGCCTGGTGGAATCACAGAATCATTAAGGTTGGAAAAGACCTCTGAGATTATCAAGTTCAACCTATGACCTAACACCAACATGGCAACTAGACCAAGGCACTAAGTGCCATGTCCAGTTTTATCTTAAGCACCTCCAGGGATGTTGACTCCACCACCTCCCTGGGCAGCACATTCCAGTGTCTGATCACCCTTTTCTGTGGCAGAGATGGGTCTGATCCAATCATCCAAATGTCAGGCACTGGAATAGGTTTGCCCAGGAGTCACCATCCCTAGAAGTGTTTAAGAGGTGTCTGGATCTGTCACTGGAGGATCTAGTTTCGGGGTTAGAGCAGTGACAGATTAATGGCTGGACTTGATGATCTTAAGGTCTCTTCCAACCTTGATGATTTGATGATTCTATGATCCTACTATCCACGGGGCTGCAGATGGCAGTATCCAACAGAAGGTTCAGTCCCTTATAAATGAAGGGACAGGTGCACCTGTGGCATGAAATATCCATCTTGCAGCAAGGGGAACCTTTACAAATAACATTTATTTAACTTTCAGAAAAATACTTTAAAACTGGGGGGAAAAAACTCCAAAGCACTTTCAGTTTTATAGTATTTTCAATTCTTTTCACAAAGGGAGGTAAAACTAAACCCAAATGTTTACTGGGTGCTGGAGGACCAAATCAAGCACATATGATATTTCAACAGCAGCCCAGTGAAGTAATCAATAACCTCCAATTCACATTATTGACTTTTTCACACCCTTGCAGGCATGAGACTCCAGATGAAGGCATTAGAATCACCAAATTGTTCAACTGGATCTCCTTCAGATATTTCACACTGACATTTTTTATGATGGTGTGTGGAGCCTTGTTTGAGAGAAGCTCTTGAAAGTCAAAGTGGAGTTTAACTCCCCAAATTCTCTCTTTTGCTTCACTCTGGGATCCAGGGCTGCTTTATGCAAAGCATAAGAGAAATATGAAATGTTTCCTTCTCTGTTTTGTCCTCTCTTACAGCCTAAAGGGACCTTAGGAAGAGAAACACCTTCTGCTACTCCCTCTGTTTAATCACATCAGAATTACAATAATTACACACCTATAAACTGTATTACCATGGAAAACAAGTGCATTTGTGTGTCCTCCAGCCCTGAAACAAACACAGACACATACACACACTCTTCCCTTGCACACACTTGCAGCATGGGATTAGCTTCCCCAACACTCCATCTTGTCTCTTTATGAGACAGTTTTGCTAGTATAATTCTGCACTCTCTAACAGCCACAATAACAAGTTGTTTGCACCACTCCGAACCAGCAAGAGCTCACTAAGCCTTAGAGAAGGTTTTGTGGCTATTTTAGCCTGGGTGTGATTTGTTATGACATGGCAAAACTGCATTATTTCACCAGGTTTAATAGGTAATAGATATGCCCAAGCACATAACTTCTTGCAAGGCTACGAGGAGCTTTTAGCAATAACCCTTGAGGATGTATTGGGCAAACTCAACTTGCAACATCTCCAAATATACAGAGAAAATGATGTGAACTATGGAAAATCACCATGATTCAGGGACAGTGCACCAGACTAGAAGATTAAAGTTCTGCTCCAGCTCCCTCAAGACGCAGTTAGGTCAGTGCTTGGCCCTGTTTCCTTGTCCAAGGACTTAGATGATGAGCTTTCCAGGGCAGGGGCTGATGTAAAACAAGAATCAGCTCTTGCTTAAGGCCTCTCTGCATTCATTTCATGAGAATAATGATAAGGATTTTTAAAAAAAGGTCAAACTGAAGACTGGCAGAATGCCAGCACTCCTCACATCGCTTCCATGGATGCATTTGAGCAAGTAAATGGGAGCTAGAACAGTTTATCTTCTTGCACTGCTCCTTGTTGTGCATGTTTGAGATCTACCTTGCTGGGTGTTTTGCCTGTTCAGTGAGGCTCAGAGCCATGAGCATCTGATAATCATGTGCCTGGTTTGCCATGAGGCCCTGGCAACCACCAATACCTACAGTTACACAGAATACTTACATACATACAGAAGGCTGAAACTGTACTTACAGAAAAAATACAGAGAAAACCACATGGGCCCATGAACATCTAGAAAGAAACTATTCCAAGCTCCATTCAACAGTTCAACCCAGGGTCAGACACACATTTATCACACACAGGCATGTCCACCTATGGAACACCTGTGCACAGGTCCACACATACCCAGCTGGGCCATTAGCCTGTGCTGGTGCAAGTGGGGAGGATTTCTTACAATTATTATCAAATCAGAGCTGTCAAACTGACTCTGGGGGAAGGAGGGAGAGCTGCACAGCAATGGTTCCAGCTGCAGGTCAGGACACACACTTGTTCCTCATGCTCCACATCTGGAGGGATCCAACCCCTCTTGCTCCTGGGAGATGCCAAGCTTGCCATTTGTGTTGGAAGGTCTCCAGCACTCACTTTCAGCTTACTTAGAGTCTGTTTTTGACTAGCAGGGAAAAAAAAAAAAAAGACAGTAACATTTACTAACTACCACCAGTTCTACTGGAAGCTGTTGAAAATGTTTAACAACTTTTCCTTGGGAGGAGTGAGGTGGTGCCACAATGAATGCATGAAGTGTTTTCTCTAAGTTACTTTTCTACAAGTAAGGCTGAAAAAGAACTTCTAGATACAAAGTGAGTTTACAGAGAAACAGAAGGTTTTAGGAGACACAAAGCTCTGTGGCACAGGAAATAATTACAGGAGGAGATCATAGAATTCCAGAATGGTTTGGGATGGAAGGACCTTAAAGATCATTTTGTTCCAATCCCCTGCCCTGGGCAGGGACACCTTCCACTATTCCCAGGTTGCTCCAAGCCCCATCCAACCTGGCCTGGAACACTCCCAGGGATGGAGCAGCCACAGCTGCTCTGGGCAACCTGTGCCACCTCACAGGGAACAATTCCTTCCCAATATCCAATTTAAACCTTCTCTTTGTGCGTGTGAGGCCAGTCCCCCTTGTCCTGTCACTCCAGGCCCTTGTAAATAGTCTCTCTCCATTTTCCTTGTAGGCTCCTTGTGAGGGAGAACTACATTGGCATTGCTTGGGCTTGGGGGCTCACATGTGGCTCCAACAAGCCCAGTGTGAGGCTGTGGTAGAGACCTGTCCCTTCCTCTTCCACACATGGGCTCTTTTCTTCCCTAATGAAATGCACAGTCACTCAGAACAGACCAATGGCCACGTCACAACTCATCCCTGGACTCAAACCCACTCCTTTGCTCCTCCCAGCTCCACACAGCACCAGGCTCCAGCTCACCTCTCTGCAGTGTTCCATTCATGGTGCCATCATGGCACAAACCTGCCAGGCACGTAGGACATAACGGTCTAATCCTTCTGCTTTCGCAAAGACCAGATTAGCTTCAAGTTAAACACTCTTGTTCCTTAAATTTCCTCCTTGTCAGGCCACCATGGGAAGCTCTTAATCTTACAAAAGAGCCTGAGGACATTCTGATGCCTCCATATGACGACAGAAAGCAGCCCACAATGCCAAGATAAAGCTGAGGTATTAAACTAATCTCCCAGACCTGGGGATGTGCATGCAGCAGGGATGGCTGGGGCTTATCACCACAGCTGCCATCACCTCAGCATCCCCTGCCCTGCATACAGCAGACTGAGGCATGGACCTTGTGCAAGTTACCAGCTGCAAAGAATTCAAATAAACTTATGATTTAGCCACAGAAGCCTAAAGGATAACCAATCCAGCCAGCCTGGGGCCATGGGAGCCAGCCCTGCAGAGGGGATGATGCACAGGAGAGATGGAGCATTCCAAACCATGACACTCTTCTACTGATGGAAACACCAACCAAACATTCAAGTGGTCTCCAGCGTGATGGTTGGAGAGGTGAAGTCTCCCTTGCCAGGTGTGAGACTGAAGGGTCTCTGGACTGGCAGTGCAGGAAGCACACCAGGAGCTACCTCCAGCTTCCCATCTCCTCACCAGGCTGCTAGGATTAAAGCCTTTATTACACAACAGAAAGGAAAAGTCTTCCAAAATTTGAAATAAAACAACAGAGCCTTTGCTCCCAGGTAAAGATCAGGGCACATTCATGAAGCAACTAATCTTCTTTTCATTGTCCTCATCCACAAGCTTCGAGGGACCACAGGCACCACTTGAATGCAATGAGCCCCACTGTGGCACATCCAGCTTGCTCCCCAGCTCCTCACTGCTCCATACAGCCAGCAACATGCTGCAAGTGGCTTAATTCCTGTGCAACTTCCCATGGTCAGCACAGCCCTCCTGAGGTCCATCCATGGATTGTGGGGACCAGTGGGATCTGCTGGAGGAGGGAAGGTCACTCCGCTCCCTGCACAATGAACCCTCTTTGAATCAGCTAAAGGCAACTCAAAGGTTAGTCTGCAAACCAGGTTAAGCAGCAGTGCATGATATCAAGCACTAGCTTCTCTAATTTCATATTTGCAAGATCAGATAAAAAAGGAAAGAAAGCTCTTTCCCGGCACGTCTCTTTATAGACTTTCCAATAGCTTACACACAAAGCATTGAGACACTTTAATTTTCACTCCACTATGAATATTCTAACCTCAAATGAAACCTATTAAAAATTAAATTCTTATATTAAGTTTAAGATGTGTCTCTTTTCTCCCCAGGTCCCATTAAACACTCTCCCTACACACAGTTTAGAAGACAGACGAGATCCTAGAGAATATTTACAAAGAGAACAAAACCCCCTGAGGGTTTTTATGTTACTACAACATTAATCTATTTTAATCACACAACAGATTAAAAACAAACAACATTAAATGGTTCTGCAAAGTACCAAGTGAAAGTCTATCTTTGTTGCACAAAAAAATCCTCAGGAAAAAAAATAAAGTGCTTGGAAATAGTGAGATTATGTTGTTCCACAGAGACGGGGCACAGCAAAATCAAGTCTGGGCCACAGAGCCACTGCTGGGGAGAAGATCACAGAATTCCAGGGTGGTTTGTGCTCAAAGGGAGATTAGAGCTCATTCAGTTCCAACTCCCTGCCCTGGGCAGGGACACCTTCCACCAGCCCCATCCAACCCAGCCTGGAACACTTCCAGGAACGGGGCAGCCACAGCTTCTCTGGGAAAACCATTTTCATATTCTAGGACTACTTCAGCTACTGTTTCTAGCATTATCCTTAGTAACTCTGGTGTCCTCACTATTTCCTCTGTATGCAGTCCCAGTCCCTCCAGCCTGTTGTCACACAGTGCCCTTTCCTAGGTGTGAGCATCTCCACTGCACATCTCCACACCCCAATTTCAGCTCTGGTTTGGGGGATGGAGTTCACTGGACACAGCCTGTTCCTCAGAGGTTGCCTTGAGCAGCTGCTGTGAGCAGCAGCCCTGATTTCTATCCCAGACTCTAAGATTTTATTCAGCCTTTAATTATTTACATCTTTTCAAACAGTTTCAGTGCACTGCACAAAAAAAAATATCTGTCATTTCCCTGAAACCCATCTTTTCAAACAGTTTCAGTGCACTGTACAAAAGTATCTGTCATTTCCCTGAAACTCAGCTAATTTAGAGGCTGGGGCTGTTCTTCCAGTAGCCCCCATTTCACAGTGCCAACACAGAGCCTCCTCTGGTGCTGTTCAGCAGCCTGGTCAGCTCACTCTGATGTTTTTTCTCATCTTGAATAACCCAAATAACTGTGCTTTTGTAATTGAGTTTGCCATCTCACTGCCCAACAGATCTTTGATGTCTTTTGATTCTCCAGGATAGGTTCTGCTGCATCCCAGATCAGTACTACAAAGCTGAGTTTTTCCAACAGCCAATATGTTCCACCACAATTTTATAACCACCATTGCCCAGAAGACATTGGATGGGAGCAGTCACATTGGAGCTTGAAATTATCTAAAGAAACCACAAAGAAAATAAAATTGCTCTTGTTCAAAGCCAAGGAGCTGTGATATTCACTGGAATAAGTGGAAGCATTTCACATTGATGCTTGGATAATACAGGGTGCTCTGGGCAGCCCTTTTATCTCAGCACATCCCAACTCAGATGCCAAAGCAAACCAAAACCTCCAAGGGAATGATTTGTGTGGTTACTCCAGATTTACCAGGAGATAGAGCACACATTTAACATCAATGGGAGCAGCTGCAGCAAAGCTGTTTCTGGCAGCATCACTGCTGGTGTGGAAGGGGGAAATGCAGGGGGTTCTGCACAATAGCTGTAATAAAATCTTACACTTTGTTTATTCAGTGGATTTACTACCAACGTGGTGCAATCCCTGTCAGGATTTGATTACTTCATCTCAACATTCTTTCTTCCCAAACCAGATGCTGCAATGGCTAATCCATATTCAGCCATGGAGGACAAAGAAGAGGAATGAACAAACTCTGATCCCCTTGTTGTATGCTCTTTGCAGGCCAAGGGCCAGGGAAGGAGGGCTGCTGGTCTCCTCTGAGGATGGAACATGTACTGCAATCCTGCTTCCCTGACCATCAGAGAGATCCACCTCCCTCACACCCCAGGACTAAGCACTGAAATATGGATCAAGAAAACACTCCTACTGCACACCAGCACACCTACAGCACACAGAGAGGCCTGAAAATGTTTCAATGACAGAGATACTGAGTGGCTTCTAGCTGATCCAGCACCCTTACACTATCCCAAGTCACCTGCTCCATCCCTTTCTGATGGAGGTGCTGCTGGCAGGAGTGACAGCAGATGGGACACACAGCAGGTCCTCAAGTTGCTTCAGTTCAAACCTGATGTCCCTGCAGCTCCCCTGGCATGAGCTCACCTTTGGTGCCACAGCTGGCTGTGTGTGGCACAAGCCACAGAGCCACCAGCTGTGCTGGTGGAAGCACTGGCCAAGGTCTGAGTGCTGCTCCCACATGGTGCCCTGGGGGACACTGGTGAGGCAGCCCAGTACCTGCTGGGCTGAAGGAGCAACCAGCTGGGAGAAGGAACAAACCACTTGTGGCCACAGCAGCAACACACAGTCCCAGACATAGGATTCATGGACAGAACATAAGGGATGCTACCCATGACACAAGGACTCCACTTACCTAATGGCAAATGTGCACAAGGTATAAAGTTATGCCTAGGTGAGATCACAGAATCATGGAATGGAAAGTGTAAGTAGTCACTCAGAATCAAGTACTATAGAATGGTTTGGGTTCAAGGGACCTTAAAGACCATCCAGTTCTAACACCCTTCCATGGGCAGGGACACCTTCCACTAGCCCACATTGCTCCAAGCCCCAACCAACCTGGCCTGAAACACTCCCAGGGATAGAGCAGCCACAGCTTCTCTGGGCAACCTGTGCCAGTGTCTCACCACCCTCACAGGGAAGAATTTCTTCCCAATATCCCATCTAACCCTGCCCTCTGACAAAGTGAAGCCATTCCCCCTTGTCCAGTACCTCCAGGCCCTTGTAAATAGTGTCTCTCCAACTTTCTTGTAGGCTCCTTCAGGTACTGGAAGGTGGAAAATTAGAAAATGCTTCACTGCTCCTTACAGCTTGAGAAAACATTTTAGTATTGGCAATCTCAAGTATAAAACCCACCACAAGTCAACCCCCTCCTAGGAATCTGCTTTAAAACCATGGCATGTATATTCAGGGCTTTCTTTATTTGCATTGCAGCTTTTAGCCTCATGAAAGGAAATGCCTTTCACATAATGATATTACTTCAGGATCTAAGATAACAACAAAAAGATCATGAGACTTCTGATAAAATCATGAAAGGCAGTAATGCTGCATCTTATTACCACTCCATGGTAATTCAGCTTCTCCTAATAGTGGTAAGGGCCTTTCTGATAGCAGACAAGAGCCTGTTGTTGGGCTCTGCTAATGATGCAGAAGATGTAACTGTAAAGCAGACGAGATGTCAGCTCCTTCCAGGGCCACACACTTGGCAGGTAACATCATCCTTCTGCATTATACAGGTTTTTGCAGTAAAAAGTCACTTTTCAAAATCATATGAAATAATATTTTGAAGGAACTTGAAGCTGCTTAAGTAACCATAAACTCAAGAAAGGAAGAAATAAAGTACCTATGCTATGGTGAATAGATGGTGTAAATGTACATCAGACGTTGGTTAAGTGCAACCATTTAGTAGGTGAATCACAGCAGGTTTTTCCTGTTCAAGGCACCACCTGCCTGCAAGTGCAGGGCAAGTGAGGCAGCACATCACCCACACCCGGGCTGAACCAGCTGCTATAGCTAGAAGACATCAGCTTTAAAAGAGACCAGCAAATACTTAAGGACAATAAATGCTCAGCTTATGCTTCTCCAAGCTCCTGGCACACCACCTTTGAATCACAGAATCATTAAGGCTGGAAAAGATGTCTAAGATCATTGAGTCCAGTCATTAAGAAACAAAAAAATGACTTTTGAAACATCCCCTGACATAGCACAACAATGTGAGAACAAACTGCTTCCCATCCTGGTCCTTTAGCATTTCAAGATGTCAGACTGTCCTCCCAATGGGTTGTACAGCTCCAAAGGATTCCCCAACATCACATGTGAGTGTGGATTGAATTCTGACTCAAAAGGAAAAGCACCACTCTCTGAAATGTTAGTATCAAGGTGGTGTCATTTGGCACATGGAACAGTTTCAGAGACAATGCCCAACACTCCCAGTAATAACCACAACATGTTTCTCAGGGCAGGTACCAAGTGAGTATCCCAGGCAATGCTTTCACTTTAACAAGTCTTTTCCACAGAGTGATCACATCTTGGCTGATCAGAACTGGAACCCTTCTATTTATTTAGTATAAACAGGTGTTTTGCAATCTCATCTTGGCTGATCAGAACTGGAACCCTCCTATTTATTTAATATAAACAGGTGTTTTGCAATCAGACTAAAACTGGAGGTATCTGCATGACTCTCTTCCCTTCAAATCTCCTGTGGTTCCTCTAACCTTTACCTAGTCCACAGTGCCTGTGCACAGAGGCAGCAATGGAAACATCTGTGTTTGTACACCCCACACAGGACAGGGCTTGGTTCATGGCTTAGGACCACTCCAAATGTGCACTGACAGATATCAGAAACCCCAGCTGCATTCTCCCCTGGCAGAGAGAGATCTCAAGTGTTCTCCACTGCTGCCTGGAAGGTTGAAGTGGTCACTCAGAATCAAGTACCACAGGCAGAGAGGAAATATCTCCTCCTGCTTTCCTAAGCTGCTCTTTCCTTCACTTTGTGCCACTTGGTAAATTCATCCAGGTAGGGCAGATGCAGGTCAGTTGGCCACACTTGCTGATCTGTTATACACTGCTTGAAATACATATCCCTTCCAAAACTGTTTCCTCATCCCAATGTTCAGTTTACATGAGACAGGCTACAGAAGCTGATGTGGGCTGAGGCTAAGTCAGTAAACAACTGTGTGCAACCTGAAGAGCTCTCCTTTTTCTCCTCCTCCCTTCCCCAGAAGCCTCAACTGTGCTGAGGTTCCCCAAGGCATGAAGCCTGTGCCCATCCCCAGGCAGCCACCCCAAGGTGTCTGCAAGCACTTCACCTCTGAGCACAATGGAATACTTCACCCTAGCATGTGAGGGATGTTTTCTGTTTTACACCAAACCCACCATATTCTGCTCCAGGTTTGCTTATAGTATTTTCTAGGACTTATTACATTCCCAAAGTGTGGTGGGAACTCTGCAGCACCAACAGAAGGGTGAGATCTCAGCAGCTTTCACAGAAACAGGGTTTGAGGGAAAGTGTGAAGAAAGCTTTTAATATTTCTACTCCCACAGTAATCCTGGGTATGTGTTCCAGAACTCCAATTTTGGATATTAGGAATGACAACAGAGCAGCTCATTCAAGTAAACACTATTCAGAGAGGAGTATTTCATCCAAGTAAGTGCAATGATTTGTTATTATTGGTTGCACTATCTGATACACAAGAAACACAGCAAAGAAAAATACACTGTCTCCACTATGCTATTTTCTTGGCATTAAATCTTCCAGGGATTCTTGTGTAAGCTGGTGCCTTTCCCACATGAGTTTGCAGTAAGTCTGGGAGTTGGGGCTGGACTACCATGTACAGCCTCCTCTTTGCTGAACAACTCCTGTTCCACAAAAAAGAAATCAAATTACCCTTACTAAGTGAATTTTACTCTTTTTAAAAAAGAACACATTGTCTTCTAGACTGTAAATTCCAATACAGTCAACTGAATCGAAACAAAGTACACACTGCTGAATGTTCTTGTTAATAAGACTAAAATCACTCTAGAAACTGAACATCAGTTAATCTTCCAGCTAAGAATATCACATGGAGAAGATGAGAGAATCTTGCCAGTAATCTTCATATGAAGACTGATAAGGCAAAAAAATAACTTTCAGCAGCTTGTGATCACTTAATGTTCTCACTGCTGGTTAATACCCCAGCATCAAGGGGTGCTCAGTGATCCAGGGTCACAGTGCTCTTCCAAAATAATCCCCAGGAAGAAAGAGTCTGAAAGGGTTATATTTAACACCATATCACTTTCAGGCTAAAAAAGTGCTTTCAGCCACTTAATCCCTTTCTGAAAGACATGGCCTAGTGTTTGGTCATCAGTGACAGCTTCTGTTGTGTTCTGTTGCCATAACAGATGAGAGGAGCTTTGAGCACTGCCCTTTCTCCTCTGCCCTGACACAGCACAGGTTGTTAATCCTGCCCTGGGATCAGACTTGGTCCATCTTTCATCTTCCCTCTGGGAGAAGACAGCAGCTGGGGGAGCAGCCAGGGCTCCTGGGGAGATGGGTCCTGTAGGGTCATCAGAGCTCTGCTGTGGAGAGAGGCTGGAGCAGAGAAAAGGGATACCAACAGCTGTGGCACATTCACTGCCATGTGGCTGAGGATGCAAGAGAGAATCACTTCTCCCAGCTCCTGGGACAGCTCAGTGTCTGAGCTACTGGAGCTGCCAGCAGAAAAGGCTCTGGATCAGAGCTGTGGACATACTACTAGAACAGTAGTGGGAAATAAGAAAGATCAGGACCATGGACCTGCTCTGAGCCTTCCCAGAGCCTTCCTGGAGGAGAAGGATTTATCCCTCCTTGGTCTTCTCCCAGCAAGCTGATGGGCAGCCCCAGGGACCACATCTGAGCTGGGAACCATGGCAGAAGTTTTCTGCTGAGACTGCTCCCCAGGAGCTTTCCAGTGGCCCTCTGATCCCAGAGCAGATACTCATCACTGAACTAGGCTGTTGTGAAGCTTATTCAACCAAACTTACCAATAAGACCAAAACTGAAGTGCATTTGCTCTCCTCTTTTTTTTTAAGTTATCAGTCAAGCCCAAACATGAACATGATCTAAACAGCAGCTAAAAACCAGAAGGAATTCCAACCCCACCTCTCATCTGCTTCTTGGAAATCCATTTCTTAGATAACTAAAAGGCAGATAAATAATGAAAAAGAAGCATCTGCATTATCTAGATCATTTGCTTTCAGGGATGTAAGTGGCAAATGCTGAATTTCTTTTTCATCTTGCCTTGAGTTGCAGCAAACTGTCATTCTTGCTTGGGCAGCAAGGGAAAAACATACTTATTATTAGAAAACAATCACTGCCAAATCTGATAACAATCTGACATTAACAACTGTGGGGACTCTGCTGCCAAGGATGTCTTGTGTTATTTAGAAAACATAAAAGAGAAAATTCCTGAGGGGGGAAAGCACACAAACAAATAATTGTTTTACATCCTATTAATAAACCTCTACAGCTCATGTCTCCCTCAGAAAATGCTTACAGAACTGCTATCACCTTCCAGAGCAAGCCACCAAATTACATTTTATAGGCCTGAGGTTAAAAAACAGTCACCACTGTTCTAGAACCTGCCATGAACATGGGAGGTGTTGTTTGCATCCAACCATTTTACAGTGGGACACAACCTTACTTCTCCTCCTTTTTACACCAGCTCCTGCTACTCACAGCCCAGGCTGGAAGGATTTATCCCTCCTTTATTCTTCCAGACTTAATCCTTCTATCCAGCAGCAGCTCCTATGGCAGCACCATTCACACAACCAACCACGACACAAAGGTCAAGATCAGCTTGTAGGCAGCTCAGGTTGGGTACAAAGCTCTTCACTTGGCTTCTGACTTCCAGCTTCAACCAGTGGGAGGTGTCAATCTACTGACACCATCCAACTTGAGCTGAAGCCTTTTGATAATATTTAGGATGTACATTTTGAGGATGCACCTAAACAGACTTCCATGTGCACAGGCAGCAAAAGAATTAAGTGAGGTGATAAAATTCACCAGAGTGTTCTTAATTTTTACCAAAGGCTGTAACAATGTTTGACTTCTCTACAAGTTTAGGAAGTAATGAAAAAATAAATCAGACTTAATCACAGTATTGAAAAGGCCAGAAAACCATGTGCATATCCATATATGCCTAAACAGGTGAAGCAACGATGTCTATGGTTTAAATTAAAGCCAATAATCTTTCATTCTAGTTTCTACATGTGTCTTGAAGGGCTCAACCCCACCAGGCACTGCAGGTGCTGAAGTTACTGTGTTCATTGTTCCTGTTAGCTTCATTGCAGGATCCTTTCTACAGGGGAATTACAACATTTTTAGGCTTTTTTTTTTTCTACACAGCTAATCCTACAGTGTGTACTTTAGTTTCTTATGGAGTTTGCATCTGTTCTCAAATGTTACAGCATAAAGCTCTCTAGACAAGTTAATAGTAGCACAGTACATTCAGGGGTTGGAATGGAGCTCAAAGATCATCCAGCCCCAACCCCTGCCCAGGGCAGGGACACCTCCCACCAGAGCAGGTTGCTCAAGGCTCATCCAACCTGGCTGTGAACACTGCCAGGGTTGGGGCAGCCACAGCCTCCCTGGGCAACCTGTGCCAGTGTCTCACCACCCTCACATCTTCCTAATATCTCCTTGGGTGAAATAACATAGGGGTTTGAGTAGGGTCTGTGGAAACAATTCTCACAAAATACTCTCCCATCTGAAAATGAAGTTTTGTTTCTTCATTGGTATTTTCTGGAGTTCAAACCAAACCTTTACACTCAGCATTATTCAGCATTACTTTGCAAGGGCCTCTTGCAAGTGAACCTCTCCAGCCACTCCCATTCCTGGGCACCACAGTGCCCTGAGGAGCCATTCCAACACTAAAATTGGGATAAAAGCCACCATCAAATCTGAAACACATTATGGAAATCTCTGTCTTTGCCCAAGCAATTCTCTGCAGACTCATGGCCATTTCCAAACACAGGCAGCCATCTGATACCTGTGGAACATGGCAAAAGCATGTTCTGAACTGCCCAGCCTTTACGCAAGGCACAGGATCATCAAGGAAGCCAAGACACAGCCCCCAGACTGGCTGTGGCTGCAGAATGACATCTTGGCTCTCATAAATAACCATGAGCAGCCTCAAACAGCTACAAGAGCCTGAGCTGGGCTGAACCAAGGGCCATTAAATAACCATGAGCAGCCTCAAACAGCCACAAGAGCCTGTGCTGGGCTGAACCAAGGGCCAGCCCTGAGCTGGGGCACAGCTGGAAACACAATCATAGACTCAGACTCAAGAATGCCTTGGAAGGGACCTTAAAGACCATCTAGTTCCAACCCCCGTGGGCCAAACACTGAACTTGTTGAAGACAGATGCCCAACTCTCATGGATGCAGCCATCCCTGCCAGCTCCAGCACTCAAAAATGCCTTTGCAAGACAAACCCTGCAAACAGGAGACTCCCTGGTTGGATTTCCCTCCTCCCCCTTGCTGTTTATTGTCATTGCTGTGTTCTGGTTGTTTGGTTTGGATTTTTTTCCTGCAGTGGTGGAATACAGAGCTTGTGGTCTGCATAACACTGACAGCACTTGAGTTGCCTTCTGTCCACCCCCAGCCTGCCACAGGCACTGTGAGCTCTCTGCTTCACACTCACAAGTTAATGCCTTTCAAGGATGACCTGGGGACCAACTCTTCCCTGATGTGAGCGCAAATCACTTGCCAAGTTTAGTTTCATTTCGCCTGTGCCTACCATGAAAGGGTCACTTGCAGATTCCATCATCTCTCTCCTTGTCTCAAAAGACTGTAATTTGTCCATTGCAATTCACATCAGGATGCAATTTGGCAGGTAAGTTAGAAGTCTGCAGGCAATTATTTTTCTTCCTTTGGAGAAATGGGCTATATTCATTCAGTTATTTATTTTAGATGAAGCACAAGGGGAGGAAAAAAGCAAAAGGAAAACAAGATGGGTTTAGATTTTATGATAGGATTGACACTCGATGTTTTGACATCTCAGCAGGGTTGATTACACTGATATATGCAATCCATGCATCTAATTCTACCCAAGAGGAAAGGGCTGTAACAGAAACATCTCAGCTCTTACAGTTAGGTATTAGTAAGCCAGTGAAAACAACCATTATGACAAATCCTTAGCAGTCACCCTCCCCAATTATAGCTACATTTATTATTAGCCAGTGTTAATCACCTATAACAGCTGAAATGTCTTCCTTTGAATCCGATGAGTGATGTGCTGCTCTCAGCTTGCCAGGAAACACCTTTCTGTACCCTAGTGATTTTCCCTAGAAAGACCTCCAGAAACTAGGTTTAAACTACACTCAGATTTTGACAGCAGCACAAGTGACAGAGATCTTCCTGCCCAGTACCTTCCCTTCCCTTCACTCCTCTCCATGACCTGGCACTGCCTAACCTCTCCTGCCTAACACAACCCTACTGCTCACATCACCAGCCAGCCCTGCCTGTGCCTACATGTTGCCAGGACACAGCAAATTAAAGGGTTACAGTCCAGATCTAAGGAATAACCTGGACAAAACAGAAAAGATTAAATACAGATGAGTGGCTTTCATCCATCACAGCTTCCTCCTGCAGGTTTCATGGACTCTGGTGGAGGGCAAGACAGTTCTCCAGTTGGATTTTTCCAGACTCTTATTACAAGTATTTCTCTTTTCACTATTATCTTTCTACACTATAAAATACGGTTTCCACATGGCTGAAAGAATAACTACCAGAAGTCTTCCCCTTAGCCATTTGTGCTCACCAGATGTATTTGGAATGGCATTTCACTGAGCCCAGATCTGCCAGCAGGTCCCAGCAGAGACTCAGCTGAGCTCCCTGGATTACTGCTTCATAGAATCATAGAATCCCAGAATGGTTTGGCTTGGAAAGGACCCTAAAGACCAATCATTTCCATCCCCCTGCTATGGGCAGGGACACCTTCCACTAGCCCAGGTGGCTCCAAGCCTCATCCAGCCTGGCCTGGAACACTCCCAGGGATGGAGCAGCCACAGCTTCTCTGGGTAAACTGTGCCAATGCCTCAGCACCCTAACAGGGAGGAATTCCTTGCTAATATCCAATCTCACACTCTACACTCAGTTCCCTCCCTATCAACCACTAAACCCACTCCAAAGCTAATTCCCATTTTAAAAAGCAAATTATTAGAAAAGAGTGGTTCCAGAACTACTATTTATTGCAGCAAGTGATTACCTATTCCAACAGTTACAAAGAAGCAGCATTAAGTTTTATTTCTGCTAATGAAAGAAGTTACATGTGAACTACTTGTCAGCCCCAACCAGATTCCACGTGAGCCCAAGCACATCACTGTGCAAAGTTTCCACAGAACCACTGAGCCTTATCCTAGGATAAATTTGCCAGATCATATTTTTACTTTGAAAACTGAATTTTAGGAAACTGTAGCTTTTCAGGAACTGTGCCTTGTAAAAAAAGCCACTGTGGTTTCTCTGACATTCCAGTGGAAGATAAAGATATTTTATCAGAGACTATAAAGATTTAAAGTCAACATAATCTCACCTCCAGGTTCCTGGGCCCACTTCCCTTATCAATTAACCTGTCAGCCTCTAATTACTTAAATCTGTTTTTAATGAAAAGAATTTGCCTTGAGCTCAGTGTGTCAGCTCCAGAACCTCCTCCAATGAGGAACATGTTGCAGCAAACCCCATTAAATACCTGTAGAGAACCAACAGCAGCAGCAAACTCAAACTCCCTTTGGCTCCTGCAGACACATAAAATGTTATTTTCCATGTCTGTATCCCACTGCCACAAGAGGCTCTTTCCACCTTGCTGTATGAAGACCTGCACTTGCATTTGGCCCTGATGCACCTTTGTTCCAGGTGCTTGAAGGAGTTGAGTTTGTGTATCCATAATCCTGGCACGCAGCACAGTTGGGAGCAGTAGTGCCCACAGTTTGGGCTCCTGGACAAACCCTGACACCAGAGGCCTCTGAGAACACCTTTTTTGGGGGGAATACACAGCATCCCACATAGGCATTGCTCAAAATGCACCTTTCATACACAAAACGAGTCACCCTAAACTGCCTTCAAGAAGAAGAATCATAGCATGTTTAGGGGTTGGAATGGAGCTTAGAAATCATCCAGTGCCAACCCCCTGCCCTGGGCAGAGACAGCTCCCATCAGAGCAGGTTGCTCAAGGCTTTATCCAACCTGGCTTTGAACACTGCCAGGGCTGGGGCAGCCAAAGCCTCCCTAAAAAGAAGCCTTTGGACTGTTTCATTGAAAATTATGCAGCCAAAGCCTCCCTAAAAAGAAGCTTTTGGACTATTTCATTGAAAATTCTACAGTGACAGACTATGTGACCGTTCACATTTCATGGACTCTATGGACATTCAGACTTCACAGACACAAAAGAGGCCACACTTCCACCCTCTGGAAAAGTCACACTTTGGGAAGAACCCCCCACCACATATCATTTCTGCCTTGTGCATTCCCCAGGTGGGAGGAGATGGACATGAGGGAGCTGTTCCCAGAGCACTGTGTTAGAATATTGCAGTAGGAAAACACATGCTAATCCCTATGCTAATGATCCCACTGCTCCCCTTGACTTCAAAGGGCCTCAGAGCACATCTGTAATCTCCTGCAAGTGTTAGCAAACAAAATTACAAGTTTTAATGCTACAGGTTTCAACAAATTCCCCTCGCCCTCAGCACTGCAATGGGCTTAAAAATAGATGTAATGAGCTGCTCTGGATCTGCATAAATCCCCTGTGGAGGTCATTAATGATTTCATTTTTGGCAAGACACCATGTCAAATGATGGAGTATTATTAAAA
>NW_008684473.1:18766-19082 GCF_000695815.1 Acanthisitta chloris | reverse complement strand
AAATGCTCAGGGACAAAAGGAGGTGTGTAATTTTGGTTTACTTTTAAGTAACATGATTGTAATGGTGTGTAACTGTAAATCCTTTTGTTCTCAAATCTAATTGCAGCTCTCCAAGGGATGCCTGAATCTACGATTAGTTTTGTATTTGAGAAAATGGGATCTGAAATTTTACCTTAGCATCCCAGAATGGTTTGGGTTGGAAGGGGCCTTAAAGCTCATCTTGTTTCAATCCCCCTGCCACAGGCAGAGACACCTTCCCCTAACCCAGGTTGCTCCAAACACCATTCAGCCTGGCCTGAACATGACCACGGATGGA
>NW_008684473.1:17509-18753 GCF_000695815.1 Acanthisitta chloris | reverse complement strand
CCTGTGCCAGTGTCTCAGCACCCTCACAGGAAACAATTCCTTCCCAATATCCCATCTAACTCTTCCCTCTGGCAGCACAAAGCCATTCCCCCTTGTCCTGTCATTCCAGACCCTTATCCAAAGCTCTTCTCCAGCTCTCTTGGAGACCTTTAGGTACTGAAAGGCTGCACTAAGGTCATCCCAGAACCTTCACTGCAACAACCCCAACCCTCTTAGCCTTTCCTCAGAGCAGAGGTGCTCCAGCCCTCAGAACAGCTTCATGGTCTCCTCTGGACTCATTCCAACCTTTAAAGTCTTGTACTTCAATACAAGCAGCTCAGATCCTGTTGCTGTTCGTTCCCAGCCTTCACAATGCAAGAGGAATGATTACTCCATGAAGTTCCCATTTCACACCACACTTGCTATTGCATGAAGGCCCAGGAATGTGCCTGTTACCAGGGCAAGGTTCAGCACGTTGCACCTCCAAACTGCCTGCAGGAGATTCACTCCTGGGCTACATGTTGCTGCAATGAAGGCAAAACTCAAATACACCACGGCAAAAAGTACGTGGTGCCTCCCTCTCCCGTTTACTCCTCAGGGAAAAAGGTAAATAGAGTCTAAGCAATTTCTTAAAGGAAAAAAAAGCCTAACCTGCCTAAGATGGAGGGAAATCATTTACCTTCTGCCTGTCAGAGCAAGTTATCTGTGTGCTCTTTCCATATTAAAGGCACAGCCTAACAGATTCATTCTGTCTCCAAAGGACAAAGTTTAAGTTACAGAGAGAAGATGAAAGCCCAGTGATGAACTCTGGCTTTTGAGCAGTGCTCATGTCCTATGGTTAGCCAAAGGAAAGCACATAAAACTGAAATATTCAAGTGTAGGCTGCTACAGTCTGTTTACCATTTCCTGAAGAATCAGCTCAAAGACAGACTCCTAGTCCATGCCTCCTGCATGTTTGCATTTGGAAATTACTTTATCCATACTATGTTTACTAAAATAAGTAACATGGACACATTAATTATGAAAGCAGACTTTTACCTACAAATTAGGCTTTGAAGTTTCCTTAACTGCCTGAATTTTTTTGGCCACTCCTAGCTGTAACTGCTAGCAGCAGCAGAATCATAAAACACTGCAGAAAAATGCTACAGATTCCTTGCCAAACCCAGTAACATCCCCCCATTGCATCTTTTTGAACCACTTCCAGTAACATCATAGTGCTGCTTCTCCCTCTGCCCCACGGTGTGCTTACCAACACTGATTGCCTG
>NW_008684473.1:17157-17486 GCF_000695815.1 Acanthisitta chloris | reverse complement strand
GAACATCCTAATTCCTGTGCTTGGCTGTTGGTATGACCTGACCACTCACACCCCTGTACTAATGTGGCTGAAAATCCCAACTTGCTACTCACTCACAAGTACAAAGTTAAATGTCAAAAAAAGGAGCAATTCCCAGAAATTTTGAGTTACAGAGTCTCTCACACATTTCTCAATTCATCCACTCTATTTAGCACATCCACTCAGTCACAGAGGATTAATAATGTTGATTTATCTGAGACTGGTTTGGGTTAGAAGGGACACACAGTTCCACCCCCTGCCATGGGCAGGGACACCTTCCACTAGTCCAGGTTGCTCCAAGCCTTGTCCAA
>NW_008684473.1:3108-17137 GCF_000695815.1 Acanthisitta chloris | reverse complement strand
TAGCCACAGCTTCTCTGGGCAACCTGTGCCAATGCCTCAGCATCTCACAGGGAAGAATTTCTCCCTATTATCCAATCTAACCCTGCTCTCCTTCAGCTCAAAGCCATTCCCCCTTGTCCCATCACACAGCAGTGCACTATGGGGAAGGGCAGCACCCAATGCACCTCCAGGACACAGGACCATGTCCCCTGTGCCAATGCTTTGTCAGGGTGTGCCAGGTGTTGGCAGATCTGGAGAAATCCCCTGGGCTGCAGGACACTGAGCCAGGTGTTGGCAGATCTGGAGAAATCCACTGGGCTGCAGGACACACCAAAGGCTCCTGTTGTACTGGGGGTGATGGCACAGCCCATCACTGCCTCTTGGGATATGTTAATACACTCCAGGACAAGCACATTCACTGCTGGTGTGTAAACTGCCAGAGCAATAAAAACCATCATTAGAGACAAGTTAGTGCCTAATCTAATTTTTAAGTATGCACAGCCACTCACAGCAATCAACTCTAAATTAATTACAATATCGCATCAAAAGGGGAAAGTGGATCATTTGCTGGTGCACCCACAAACTCTCTCAGATGACAGTGTGTGTCATTGGCTTTTAATGATTACTTTTTTGGAATGTTTTTGTTAAGCCTTTGTTCTAAGGTGCAGCCATTTACCTGCAGGAAAATGACAGTGACTTGTCCCAGGCTGTTGAGGAGAACACCCACACTGGCTGCACCCCCAGCACACCATGCCCGAGCTGTCAGCCTCATGTCCCAGCACCCTCTGAAGACCTGCTGTGACACTGAGCAGGCAGTGCTGTGGCTGTTATCACTGTGATATCACACAGCAGTCTGTGGCAGCAGCACTGTGCTTAGGGTTTGCTTCACCCAATTATTTGTTTGCCATTGAGACCTGTGCATTGAACAGATATTGGCAAGTTATTTTTGGCCCCTGATGTAGTGGCAAAACATCATGAAGCCTTGAGGTGAATAACTGTCTTGGCAGCAAGGCACTAAGATGAAGTGCTGTTGAAAGGCAGGAGAGCAATTAGGTTATTTGAATGAGAGGAGATGCTGGACAGGGCATGTGAAGACAGAGAAAACCAGTTTAACTATTAAAATGCCACCCCCTCCCTCCTTCAAGTTGTCAGCTAGCTATTTAAGCAAGGTGCTAATTTACTACAGGCTGCATTGCCAACAAACTTAATTTTTTTTATTCATTCAAAAGATGTACAGACTTGTCCCACATGCACATATTGCCCAGCCCTTTCCAGACAAGGAGAACAGCTTGTCAGATGATTGTTATCAACATTTAGTTGTGTGACAGTGGTTCCCACAAGTCCTGGCTGTGGGCCTGGTATGCACAGAGTGAGGGGCTGTGCAAACAGGACCAAAGGTGGTTCACAGACCAGTAACTTAAGAGTCAGCATTAGATACAGAGAGCAGATACAGAAGCAGATGGAAAAATAGTTTGGTCAAGACCCATCACCACAAGAAATCAGCTCACATGATGCCTAAGGCTTGGGAGCATCCTGAGGTGCATGAGAGTAGGGCACAAGTCCTCTCTCCTGCCCTGTGGCCTTCACCTCATGTCCATGAGACTGGTCAGTGAGCAGGTCTCACAGCCTCAATGACCACAAACACACCTAACATCACACTGCACTGGGCTCTGCTGCAGCAACCCTCAGAAACCACTGTGCTGGTCACCTCTACACAGGCTGCAGGAAGGGATTCAGACTTGTCTGACTGATCAAACTGGGTTATATCTACACAAACTTTACACCATGTCCTGTCTGCACTGCAGGAAATGCATACAGCATCTGAGGGCCTGACAGCATGTGGCCATAATCTTTTAAAGAATCATAGAATCACAGAGAGGTTTGGGTAGGAAAAACCTTAAAGATCATCCAGTTCCAGCCCCTCTGCCATGGGCAGGGACATCTTCCACTAGACCAGTGGAAATTTCAAGTCCCATCCAACCTGGCCTTGGACATTTCCAGAAGGTCACATTAAGAAGACATCTATTTTTGTAAAAGATGTATGCAGATATACATACAGGAAAACACTCCATGAGATAAGAATCAGTAACTCCACCATGTTCAGCAGAGCTGAGAGCTCTCATTTCTTCTCTCTCCAAGTGCAAATTCACTGGTTGCTAATTTGGGCATAATGTATCTGGAGAAACCACTGGGAAAATACAAGAGCAGGTACACCAGCAAAGTTTTAGGAAGGAAAACTGACCACAGCACAAGAGAAAAGCTGTAAGACAAGAAGAATGACCTTTACAACAGAGAAACAAATGGGAGTTTTCTAATTCAATCCATAGAGCCAGTTGGTTTTGTTTTAACCTTATAAATGCTCAAGTATGAGCTTCTGTCCCCAAAGACTGGGATTTCTCTTGGAGCTTGGACTAAACGTGGTCACAGGGACCTATTTGCTAAGGCTGTGGCAGTGAGTCTGGCAGCAGATGACATGACATCTCCTGATGTACAGGGAGCAGCACCACAGGCACAGTGACATGACCAGTGCCAGTGGGAGTTAATCCCTCTGAGCACTTAGAGGGAATTGCTGGTGTACTCTGAGGGTTGTTCACCCCATCTGCAACTCAACACCACTGTTCAAATATGAACTGAGCTATAATGAGCTGGTTACTCAAGAACCACTGTCTCCAAAACAGCTCTGGCTAATGTGGTCTGCTTTTAAACATGACTTGTGTGACCATGGGATTGCTCTTGGTGTGGTGACAGAGGATGTATCAAGTGTTGCATGATTGCTAGGCTTGTTCCTGAGAGTGCTCTCATCCCTGTGTGCATTCAGAGAACCTGGTCAGCACTACCCTGCCACGCTGCTCTTTGCAAAACCCTGACAGCTTTCCATTTTTCCATCCACATGGTAAATCTTTCCCAGATCCCAAAGACTTGGGAGGCTGTTTATTCATACAGCAACAATCATAGAATCATACAATCAACTGTGTTGGAAGTGATCTCCAAGACCATTAAGTCCAACCCTACTTGAAACCCTCCAGGGATGGGCAATCCACCACCTCCCTGGGCAGCCCATTCCAATGCCTAATCACTCTCTCCCTAAAAAATCTCTTCCTAATATCCAACCTAAACCTCCCCTGGCAGAGCTTGAGTCTGTGCCCTCTTGTCCTGCTGCTGTTGCCTGGGAGAAGAGACCAACCCCCACCTGACTCCAACCTCCTGTCAGGGAGTTGTAGAGGGTGATAAGGTCTCTCCTGAGCCTCCTCTTCTCCAGGCTGAACACCCCCAGCTCCCTCAGCCTCTCCTCATGGCACTTGTGCTCCAGTCCCTTCACCAGCCTCGCTGCTCTTTCTGGACCTGCTCCAGCACCTCAATATCCCTCCTGAGCTGAGGGGCCCAGAACTGTACACCTTCAAATCAACACCCACTTGACTGGGAGCTAGAAACATGAGACTGAACTTCTGGCAATGACTGGAAACCAGAACGAAGACCAAGATCATTCCTCTGCCTTTCTCAATGAAGAGGCGAGGTGAGAGCCCATGAATTTACCCCATTTCTCCATAAGAAAACTACCTAAGACCTGTTCAGTCCTCAGGAGGAGTGGCAGGAGTACCTGAAGAACAGTTTAGGTACTCCTAGGTGCAATCAGATTGAAGAGGAAGGATTCTAGTAGTTCTCTGTCAGAAATTCAGCATCCTTATTGGACTTTCATCTGCCATAGCTTGAAGTGTCTCACTGCCCCCAATAGCCAAAAAAACCTGAGGACTGACCACCTTGGGAGAGCAAGTCTCTTAATGACAACACTCTTTATGCCACCCAGAGTGCCAAGGACAGTTGGTATTTGAAGTTCCAAAGCTCACCTAGATTGGAGGTTGAGATCTACAGCAGTTGCTGTGCTCCCAGCACAGCTTCTCATCCCTCCTCAGGGGCAGCAGGTCCTGCCTGGCACTGAAAAACTGCCGAAATCTGATTTTAATAATAATTTATCTCAGCAGCACAAGCAAGTAGAAAAGAAAAAGACCCAACAGTTATTATCCCAGGACAGAACAAACTGGTGCTCAGGTCTCCAAGCAGCTCCCACACCTGCTGAAAGCTGCACAGGCTCCAGGCACACAACTCCCAGCAATAAAACCCAGCCAGCAGCAGTAAACCCAGGGCTGTGCTCATCTGCTTTTGATTTTTATAATGTTGTTTCTTTTAACAAACGAAGTTTCAGTGCTTATGGGACTAACAACCTAGCAAATGAACTAAGTATTTATTTGTGGCTTTATTACTCAGCAGACCTATTTTCCTGGAGTCATTTTTCCTTAGGACACAGCTTGCTCTGCAGCAGCTGTTTTCTATTACAAAACCACTCAGATTCCTTTGCCTCTAATTTCCAAAAGTGCCCACTAACTTGAAATTTTTGGAAATGATACCAAATGGCTGTGGGAGCTCAGCAGCACTACACCTCAACCCTCTCCCCACTCCTCATCACTCCACTGGTTCTCCTCATGTCCCTCACCATGGGCTGAGCTGACCCAAGTCCTCCAGATCCCACAACATTTGTGAATAGCCATGAAGGACCCACAGAGCATGGGGTGGTCCAATGAAAGGTCCCATGGGCAGCTGAGGAAGAAGGTGGCTTGGCCCACACACCAAAGGCTACACATGACTTTCAGATTGCTATAGGTGAGGAAGTTACATGGGGTTTGGGGTGCTCCTCTGGCTGTGAACAGGAGATAGGAAGAAACCAGGTGGCTCTGAAGAGGGCAAGGCAAGTTGCAAGCATGCCTTAAGCCAGGATTTCAAGTGCCATGGGAAATCCTGCTGCACAAACACAGACTCCAGCTCTGGTGGGGTTTGGGTCTTGTGCTCCTGGACATGGAAACTCTCTCCTGGCTCCACTGTGAATATCCTTTAGTAAGTCTAGGTGTTCAGCTCCAAAAAAGGAAAAAAAGAAAGATTTGTTTTAGAACAGTATTTCTGGCTTCAAAATCCTTCCCTGTGAGGATGCTGAGGCACTGGCACAGGTTGCCCAGAGAAGCTGTGGCTGCTCCATCCCTGGGAGTGTCCCAGGCCAGGTTGGATGGGGCTTGGAACAACCTGGGCTAGTGAAGGTGTCCCTGCCCATGGCAGGGGGTGGGATGAGATAAGCTCTCTAAGGCCCTTCCAACCCCAACCAGTCTATGATTCTACAATGGTATGCTAATTACAGAAGGAGCCCTGCTCACAGCTCCTGTCTTACTCTGCTGGCATATGTAAATCAAGGCCGTTAACTGCTCTAAAAGGCACTTAAAATCAGTTTATCTGTTCCTCTGTTTGCCACATTTTAAGTATACATTGATATTGGCTTTTTTAAAGCACTTGAACACTGTGCAAGGCCCTTCAGACACACACTTGAGGCCTCTCTCCCCCTGCTCCTGGCAGGCACAGCCCGTCCCAGCCTGGAAACCAGTCTATGTTACACTGTATGACACCAGGACAAGCAGTGATGGCAGGTGAAGCTCTGCCCAGGCTGGGCTGATCCTCCAGCACCAAGGTGGGTGCAGCCCCTCTGCCCTTGCCTAGGCTCTACCTCTGCTCCCCTCCACCCACCCAGCCTTGCACTCGAGCAACTCAGCTGATAAATAATCCTCTTTTTTTGTGCTATGTTTGGGTTTCTGGTGAGCAGTCACTCAGCTCACACAGTCCACTGCCCAAAGCCAGGGCAGCAGCCAGGTGGGGGCAGACAGTAGGACCTGCTGGGGACAGAGAACTCAGCCACCAAGGTCCCCTAGGGACAGGAGAAGAAGGAAATCTAAGTGATGCCTGGGTGGCTGTGAGTCTCCAGGGTGTCCCAGGATGTATTCCTGTGGCCCTCATCCAGCAGAGCACTTAAGCAAAGTCTTGGTGTTAAACAAGTGCACAAAGTCAGTCAAGCACTGAAGCACATTACTGAGCTGAGGCCTAGAGGAGGACAACTCAGGGTCTGTTGGTGCTGCTCTCTGAGACCAGGAATGATCTTTCACAATATCTCCCTATCCTGAGAAACAGCCACATCCCTTCATGACCAGGTCCTGCCTTTTCCTTTGGATAATCTACACTGCACCATAATAAAGTTTAAAATTCACCAGATTCCAGTATCATCCTTGACAAAGTCTTCTTTGCCACCAGAATGAACGTGGCAGCTCTCACTTGGAAGCTCGATTCCAGTTTTTCTGCCTACTCAAACAAATACTATTGCACTCAGGTCACACACTGAAGATTTTCTTCACATGTTCAGACTCTGCTTTTCTAGTTTAAAAAAAAAGCTGAGATTTTGGAAAGCAAAGGCTGGATCTGCCTGTGGTTCTCCAGTCCTATTCCCACACTTTGGAAAACAACAACTAATTCGAATTACTTCATGAACTTTTGTGGGCAGACTGCATGACAAAACAATATCTGCCTTTGTGGGATCACTTCTGTGGAGAAACATTTCAAATATGTCAGTGCTGTGATGAATCATGGAACAGTTTGGGTTGGAAGGGACCTTAAAGATCATCTCATTCCAACCTGATGCCATGGGCAGGGACATCTTTCACCTGACCAGGTTGCTCCAAGCCCAGTCCAACCATCTGGAAGGCAAAAAGTATTCTTGTTTGCAGGACAGTAGAGAACCAGAAGAAAAAAAAAATTCTCTTTGCTTTTGTTTTCAGCAGCTATGAAGACTTCATTTTAAAAGAAAATATAGGAGAAACTCCCTCACGATTCATATAGATGTCCCTGAGAGATTCCTTGTGACATCCAGAGAGTCAAGACTGTAGGATGTGACAACCTTCAGAGTGCTTTCTTCTAAGTGAACAGTAGCTGGATGTCTAACACCCCTTGCTCAGGCTATGCCAAGTGGGAAGACAGGAGATCCTAGAGAAGAAGCCTCGGGAGGTGAAGGGGTGGGTTAGAGGCACAGCTGGGTGCTTGGGAAGCCTTGGGCACCCCATGTACACCATACCCCAGACACTGAGCACCTTCTGCACAGGTCTGCTGACTTCAAACAGCTTAAAAGAGAGGCTGGCAGCACACATTGGATGGTGGCTGGGAATCAACTGCTTGTTCCTGAGGAGAAAATGGATTTATGGCCCATTGCTACCCTTTTACTATTACTGAGCCACACAAGCACACAATATCCCACAACATCCAGCCACGGGGTGCTGCTGGAGGCACTGCTGCTCCCCACCATGGCTGTAGGTAATGCTGTGCTCCTCAGACAGTGGCACACTGTGCAAACACCCTGTGCAGGCTGTTCCTTCTCTTCAGCTGGGACAGCCCAGGCCGTGTTTGCTGAGGCACTTTTGTCCTCTTCCAGCACAAGCAAAGTGTGGTGGAGCCCGAGTCAATCCAGTATCAACACTAAACACACAGATAAATCCCATGAAGGAAGCAATTCATGGTGTTCAGTGTTATCTACAACCACATATCCATTGTGAAAGCACGTTGGTGTCGACGTCATGTTTGCCTTGACTCATGGGTGAAACCTCCATGAGGTTTAACTCCTGGGTTACTCCATCAGGAGTAGCTCTGCCAAGGTGCCAGGCCAGCTGGTGTACATCCAAGGTAAATGGCCTTTGCCCCTCCACTAAGAATGACATTGCTGTGCTCTTCCAATGGAATTGAAATGTATTTGATAAGATAACAAACACCTGGCAAAGCACATTGAAGTTATGTAAGGGAAAGAAGAGGAGGGGAAAAGTCTTGTATAAACAGCAAGACAATAGGGCTTTATCTAATCTCAGCAACTTATTGCTGCTTGTCTGTGTGTGTGTGTGTGTTTTACTGACAAAATAAAATAAATGGAATCAGCTCACACACGATAACATGCTCTTTCCTACCTCATACTAATTGCTTGGCTAATTGATGTTTGTTGAACTTTCTCCATTTCATTGAGTGATTAGGTACAAAGCTAACAGTTGACATCTGTAGGCGCTTAACTGGCGTCTGTAATTACTGTTAATGTTAAATAATTGTTAGTTAATTGGAGTGGTAACTGACTGAATGGAATCCAGATTGTGAAGCAAAAAGAGACCTAGTTAAATAAACATACATTTTCAGAGAAAATAACATTTTATTACAAGGGAGAGACTAACAGCAGGCCATAGAGGGGAGGGCTGCAGGATGCTCCAGTCACAAAAGCCCACACCAACCTCCAGCCTGGAACCCCTAACTGCAGGTATGGGCAAGGCACCAAAACACTCCTAGCCCAAGGATTTCTCCACCTTATTTTGAACCAATTAGCACAATTTTACAGCCCAATGCTGATGTATTTTTTGAGAAAATCAAATACAGGCTAATCTATAAAACAAATATTCCCTCCAGAACAGATACAGTTATGTGTTAGTAAATATTGCCATTTCACTCCCTAAGATTGCAACGGTTTGACTTTGCTAAAATCAACAGCCTTAAATGAACTCTTGAGGGAATACAATCACCAATCAACCCCAAAAAGGTACTTGATACCAGCTCAAACAGGCAGGGATGCCCAGGATAACACTTCCAACAACCTTCCTCTGCTTTTTTGCTCAAGAAAAGCCACTGCCTACAGGTGCTTGTCCCATGCTGGCTGCTTTCTGCTTCTGTTTTGAGTTACTAACTGAAAAATCACCAGTGAAGCCTTGGAAGACTCCTGTTTGATAAGATCATGACTTTTAAATTTAAGAATCCAAAAGGTTTTAGAAGAGGCTACCTTGGACTTTCACCTGTCCCTCTGAGCACACTGGGCACATGGCATCATCCAGTGACCTTTTCCTGCAGCTCCAGAACAGCTCTGGGAACCCACAGCTCTGGCATCTCCAGGCACTAGGAACACACAGCTCTGGCATCTCACACCCCACCTGATGGCCACAGCCCAGACAAAAAGCCACCAGCATGTAGGTGGCATGGAAAGCATAGGGCTGAGAGGAATGGTTTGTGCTCGGGAGACAAAGCTGTAAGGGATGTGATGGAACAAATTCCTCACTCAGATAAAGCCTTCCTGGAGGAGGAATAACTGCCTTGCTCTTTTGTGTACCAGAACAAAGGACCATCTCAAGACATTTATTGACCTTTCTGTCTGCCTGACTCGGAAGTTGGAGTGAAGTAGTACACCAGCTCTTCTAATCTAACTCCCAGGTACCAGAAACTCAGCTCCTCCAAACCGGAGGGTTTTTTTCCAGCGCTCAGTCCCTCACTAATGAGACACTAAACTTTCACATGGAAAATACCAAAAAGCCACTTGAAACCCACAAAACACAGGCAAAACAGTGATTCAGAGCCACCAGGGAAGTCTCCACCGGAAAGGCGAGGAGACACCTCTGTCAGGGTGGAGACAACAAGTGACAGCTTGGGGAGGGTGAGCCATTGGAACTACCACAAAATGAGACATCTGCAGAGCTGCTGCTATGAATCAGCAGTCCCTGAGGCTTGCTGGCCCATGCCTGGGTCCCTGCAGCACCAGGATTGCTCCAGGGTGCTAAGAAGCATTTCAGTGAGAAGCAGTAGCATGGAAGACCACCATACACACACAGCAGTCACCCAGAAACAAAAAGCAATTCTGAGAACACACCCCAAGCGAGTGAGGATGTTTTATGGATTCCTACAGACCCCTGGGAAGGAGGGAGGCAGCCCAGACAGTTCTCTGGCACACTGACCATGTTAATATTGCACATGTGCTGTCTGTGTAGTACTGGATCCGCTTACATTCGACATGAAATGCCATGGGGATGGTTTACGTACGAGTGAGAGCACCTCTTCACAGCCAAGGATCTCCTGTGAACGGAGCAGCATGGAAGGAATTGCCAAGTTTAGCTCCCTACTTGTTTACAGAAACAGATGTTGTAGAGGACCCTTAAGAAATGCTTCACCACAGACAGACAAGGGGAGAAACAACAACATGCCTGTTTGTCTAGGGCAGGATATTGCTGTGGAACCACCTAAAAAGCCAGGGCTTGATCTGACTGGTATTTCAGCCACCAGTGAAGCCTCCTAACCCAGATGCCTTGATCTACCTCCAGCTGAGAGTATAAATATTTCCCTGACAGCTGGTGGTGCCACACAGCAGAAGGATTCATAAAGTTTACATGAACATCCTGTAAACAATTTGAACATAAAAAGCTCTAACAGCCCAATTGTGTTTCTGATCAAAGGCAAACTTCAATATACAGCACAAATGAAAACGTCACCACTTTGGGACTCATTTCTCCCTCCAGGAAAAGCTGTTTTCCAAGGGTATGTAGGAGGGAGTTAACATAAATGAACTACAGAGTCGTAGTAGGAGCTGCCTGCTCTGCAGCTTCAGATGTGTCTATTTAAATTATTAAGAGATAATGCAATTTAATTATGCTGAGAAGTCATGTTACAAAAATCCATGAACAAACCCTGTACTTTGGCTGGGATTAATGGTGCTGAGGTGACAGTCTCAGAGGGTAAGGAGCAGTTCTGTTCCTTCAAAGACACACAGACTCTAAGCAGCAATCCCAAACTGGAAGGGGCAGCCCTCAGGGAGGGAGGGAGGGACAGAGCAGGGGCTGCAGGCAGGCAATGCCCTCCTCTCCCAACCCTTCTCCATCTCATTTATTCAGATGTTGACAGCTCCTTTGTCAAGCATTACCAAGGGCCCAGACCCTTGGGTGCTCACCTCCCAGTACAGCCACCTGGATTCCCATGGGAACCACTTCCCTGGATAATGTAAGCATTACAAGGTGAAGTGCTCCTGCCAGAGCAGCAGAGCACAGGGCTCTGATTCACGACCAGTGGCAGCTACAGCAATTCCTGCCCTGGGGATCAAGTCACATCCCTCCCAAATTCCCAGCCCTGCTGCAGCCGTGGCACAGGGCTGGGGACCTCTGGGAGCAGTGGCAGAATAGAGCTGATGTGGGAACACCACAGCCCTTTCCATCACTTGGCTATGACATGTGTCCCAGCCCTGAGGGGCCCTGAGATCCACTTGCTGCCCCCCAAAGCTCACAGGACCCTTCTACATACAGGGATGCATCTTCCCATTCAGCTCCAAGGGCAAGCTAACTCCTAAATGGAAGCTGAGGGACTTCTCCTCAAGGGGTTTTAGCAGCTCTTCAAGGGAGGTTTGGGGGGGGGAGGGAATTTCACTTTGCTCTAGATTTTTTTAATTAGTATTTCTGAGGAAGGAACTGTTCCACATTGCACATCCACACTAATTCATCACTTCTTGAGCCTGAGCACATCTTCAGCCTTGAAGTCCACAACTAAATGACAGAAAGGGGACAAAATGCACATACAAGACTGAAAATGCTTCAAGATCTCTACCTGCTCTGTAAAAACATTACTACAGTAATTTCTCCTACCTCATCTATAAATAATTCTGCAAAAAGAAAAAAAGAAAGGGGCAAGAACAAAAAGAGGGAAGAAGAAAGAGTGAGACTATGGGACATCCAAGAGGACCAGCTGTGGACACAGAGGGCTGGACCCTGTCAGCCCTCCCAGCACTGAAGGTTTCCTCATGATTTACCCAATGCAAATCTGACCTTTCTTCCGAATGACTTTTATTGCTTTTGGCAAAAGCAGCTTTGGACAACACAGTGGGGAAGAACTGGCTTGGAAGCAAACAGACTGAACTGCAGAGAGAGAACTTGAACTTGGAATATATCAAACTGACAGCCCCCAGGCAGTGATCAGCATCCCCAGGGCAGACACTTGGAGAAGGCCACAGCCAGGGCCCTGCACCTGCCTGCCAGCAATTACTGACATTATCTCCAAACAGGGGAGCTTTTCTGAGCCTTTTTGCCTGATATTTAGTAGTTTGAATGCTAATCCCTTTAACAAAACTGTCCCCCATGCTTTTTCTGTCCTCTTTCCCCTTAATCTCTTTCTCCCAGTGGAAAAAAAAAAAGGGAAAAGAAAAAAAAAAGGGGAAAAAAAAATACCAGCCAGCCTAGTTTGGCCGCACCTGGATTTGCATTGATTCCTCCCTTGTCATTCATGTTACCAACAGGAATTAGCATATGGCTTTAAGGGGAAACTCAGGAGGAGAAAAGAAAGATGCCATTTTGATGGAAATAAGGGGCAAAGGAATAATCTACCATCAACTAAAAAGCTTATTTGTGTACGGTTTCCCAAGCAAAGCTTCGAAAAGCCCATGTTGATTTTAGGCTACACAAAGAAACCCTAATCCTTTCAAGGGAACTAAATCACCAAAGAAAAGTACCTCGGAAGAAAAGGCTCTCTGTCAAGCATGGGTATTCACATCCAAAGGGATGCCACGAATCAAGCTCCGTAAGTAAACAGAAATAAGAATGTGGGAAATGTGTTGGAGTCCAAAAAGAAAACCAAAGGAAGAGGAAGAGTGGCCTACTCTTCATCAGTCACCTCCTGGGGAGGAGAGGAGCCCCTCGCCCTGGTTACAGGACTGCTCCAGGAATGTGAATTCTCCTGCCCTGGCCCAGCCCCAAGAAAGGGCTGCGCAAATGCCAAAGCTTTTTACAGCAAATTAGCAAAATAAAGATGCAGTCACATGTAGTTTGGAGGCCTGGGGTCACTCCAGACATGCAGCTCTTCCCTTCTAATGGCTGTGCCACCTATTCTCCTCCTCCGGAGGGGCTGGGGGAACCTGCAAATGCCATTAATCACAAAGGATAGATCAGCTTGCCAAGTGAGATAACCTAGTTAGACCATAGAAATAACCCAGGCTGCACTTCCAAAGGATGCTAATACATGAAAAACAGGAATAGGGATCCTTAACGCAATTAAATCCAGGTATAATTCGATATGCAGCACAAGAGTTCAGAAGCAGCGGCGGATCAGCATGGGAATCCCAAAGGTAACGGGGTCACATTCTGTCCCCAGTTAAACCACTACAGCTCCGTGGAATTAAAAGGCACAGAAAAACACTGGAGTGACTCACTGGACTAACAAACCAAACCGGGGGAGAAGCACACAAGGCAAATACTGAGCGAATCCATACCTGGGCAACAAAAGAGATCTAAATTTCCAACAGAACACATCTGCCTCTTCTAAAGCAAACTGACTCGAAGGTTCCAAAGCTCAGGTTTGGGGACCCAGTTTTTTGGGGACCCAGTTTTTTTGAACCCAGTTAAAACCCCAAGTTTACAGCCAGAAGCTCACCCTGAACAGTTGCCCTGTGCTGCCACGGAGGAGCAGGACAGTGGGGTAAAAACCAGGTGTGCTTTCAAGGCTCTGAATTCTACTCATTGGCACAACTCCTGCCTGGAGCTGCTCCCTCCACCCTCCTTGCAAAAACACCAACCAAACCAAAAGCAAGAATTAAAAACAAAGGCTCCCCAAAGCCTTTCTAATAACACTGCTCCAGGCCCAGCTCTGCACGGCAGCTCCCTGGCGCTGATTTAGGGCAAGTTTTCCTTAATGTACTGTTATATCATTAGCCACTCTCTCTTTGGATTGCTGTTTGGAAGAAATTAATGGGATACTGAATATTTAAATGTGGCCCTCTATATCATTTATTAACTCTACAGAAAGCACACAGCACAGTAAGCCATGGTTTATGACTATTATCCTGTGAATACTAAACGTTGGCTGGTTATTACTGTCAGCAGTGCAAATTGGCTATTCATAATTCCACGTCTATCATGGAGCTGATGAGTAACAATCAAGTTAAAACATTTTGAAAACTCTTACAGTTATTTAAATGAGCTTAAATTAAAGCCATTTGTAAAATAAACTATTCCCTAATATTGTTATTTAAATTAATTCTGACCTGGCAGGCAATGCATTATTTAAAGCCTATATTTTATATTAAGCAAAGCAATTACCAAAGCATACAAAACACGTCTGAAACCCAGAGAAACATAAAAAGCACTAACAAGCTGATTGTGATATTTCAGCGAGACAAGTTACATTTCATCTGCCATGAAAAGAAACGTGCGGGGAAGAGAAAAAAAAATTAAATAATAATAATAATAATAAAAACCAACTCATCTGGTTGGGATGCGAATCGCAGCCTTACCTTTATTGGTGACAGCGTTGAAGAGTTTCTCAGAGCTGGCATCAGATGCCTGAAAGAGCAATAAAAAATAAAGGTTACATTTTGTGCTGGTGACAGTTTTCCAGAGGCAGGGGCTGGGTGTGCCAGGTGTGTGCGCAC
>NW_008684473.1:0-3047 GCF_000695815.1 Acanthisitta chloris | reverse complement strand
GCTGCACAGACACTGCTCCACTGCCTCTCCCCGACACATCCCAGCACCGACCCTGCGCTGGAGAGCATCACGACTTCCAATCGGACAGCCCAGGCTCGGGAATGTCCAGATTTAGGGAATTCTTAGTTCGTTTGTAAAGTATTTTTGGGGATCCCTCCCGTGTCGCGATTCGATTTTTAGCACCTTCGAAGTAGTGCTAATAACTTAGGGTAGGAATTTCATCCATTGCTCCTAGGAACTCTTGGAAAAATAAAGGAGGTTAGAATTTGGGATCAGTATGTTTCCACGGCAGAAGAATTAATTCTTGGCACCACACTCTGGGTAAAGTAATAAGCCTTTTATTTTTCAGCAAGACACCTTTATCCATGGATGATTTTCCTCCAAATACTGTATCAGTCTCTTTTCTACTACTGCTGTTTGTACACCAGTTCATCTCTCTACCCACTGCAAAAAGCCTTACTGGGGTTTCACACAAAACCACCGAGCTCTCCCTTCTAGGAACTCGCCCAGCATGAAACCAGCCAGGGAGGGCAACCCTGAAAATGTTCATTTTCCAAACACCCTAAGCCCAACGGCACAAAATATGAAGTTTATGCAGTTGTGTGCTGCTGTGTTTCGACACACACACATCCCGATACAGCTTCAACTTCTCCCACCTCTGCAGCCACAGATGCAAAGTGCTGCTCAATCCGGAGCTGGAGCTTGGATCCAGCCCCACTCAGAGACAGCTGCTTTTGGAAAAAACATGGAATATGTGTTCAGTACCAAAATACTACAAACAGGGTTAAAACACAACACTTGAGAAAGATTTCAGTTTTCACCTCGAAACTGTTTTCATCTTGGAATCAGGAAAAAATTAATTAAAACCACTCTTTGGAAAGCAGGCTGTGGGTTTTTGTTCAGGGGGAGGATTTCTGAAGACAAAACCAGATAAAAGCCATCAGACAAGCAACAAATATGTTCTCTATCTCGACTGCACTAAAAACTTAGATGTGGAACTCCTGATAAACAAGCAGACACGGCTCAGACTGCACATCGCGGTGTAGTAATACATGAAATAATTTGTTTGCCCTCAAGTTAGCGACAGACGAGATTTCTATGATTAATTATTAAAAATAGCTTTATTCTTTTTCAGACTTGCAGACAGATTTTGCTAGATTACTGTTGGCTTACTTAAAAGCTGAGCTGGTGCATTTCGTCTCGATTAAATACCTTGTAAACACTGGATTTATTACCCACTGATGGATTTATTATTCAGTGACGACTTTCTCCAAATTAATGAAAATATGTGAATAATGTACAAGTTGAAGAGATCAAGGCCATGGACTTTAAAGAGCAGCCCAGGATTAGTCCAGCAAATTAAGAGATGCTCAATGCTTCCCTCCCCTTGCCAATCAGCCTCCTCAAAAATAATCTTTCCCAGTGAATTTCAGCTCTTGTTGTCTTTTCAAATGCAGCTTTTCTCAAAGTCCAACCTCTCCGAACTAGTCTTTCTTTTCAGAAAGAAAATCCAATATTAAAAAGCAAACAAACTTCTTACAGTTTCAGCTATTACTTTATTTTACTGTTTCAAAACAAAACAGCACGGGGAAGATCTAAGTTTCCTATTTGCTTGATTTTTCCAAACACTACAAAGAGGAAAACGTCTTTTTAAGAAGTATGCTCCAACCCCAAGCATAAACCAACAGTTTGTTTTAAAGTCATGGTTTTTCAGGTGAAATCTTCTCCTGTACTAGAGCATAAACCAGTCACGACCAGTGCTGTGACACCTGGAAGTGGCACATCTCGGACACAACGCGGTGCACAACGCAGCCTGCCCGAGGATCACTCCGGAGCAACCTGGGAGATGATTATCCACACAATACACACCTAAAAAAAAGAATAATTTTACACAGACATAGCTCGTCCAAGAGCAAATGTCATTTTGCATTACCGGCCTCACACAACCGAATGGAAGAGCAACTTGAAAAAACCTCTTTGCCTACATTACCATCAAAATAACCCAAACACTGGGTTCAACGCGAGATGGAACTTTGCTGCCTGTTTCATTACTTCAAAATTTGGTTTTAAATACAAAATAGCAATCAGGGTGATGCACCAGTGATACAGAGGCGAATACAATCTCTGCCAGCAGACACAGTATATCAATTTCCATGCAACTCTTATTTTCTCACAGTCAAGCACTCGCATCACACAACACTGAAGGAACAAAAAGATTAGTTTTAAAATCCGCAATAACCCCAGAAAGCTGAAATTCAGTGTGTGTGTGCAGTGCTGACCTCATCCTGTCCGTACTGTGAGGAATCTGTGCAGACAACAAAGTGCCTTTATGTGCACGGTGGGTGCGATGTGGCCAAACCTGGATGGAGAGGAGCTCGGCTAGCCCTTCCCTTACAGCGGCCAAGTACAACTCTCTCCGTTCTCCTTTATACTGATCTTTCCAGGTCTGGCTAGAGCAGCTGATGAGCAGACACTGTCTGTTGGCACTGTGACATTTGGGGACATCACCGCTCCGGACTATCCGGGGGGCTCTGCCCTACGATCCCCCTCGGTTTCAGGCTCACCCTCCCCTGCTCTGCACAGCCAGATCCAGAGCTGGTAAGACACACTTCCCTTCCTCTCACTTCGGCCGTTTTTCCCTATAAATCCCCTCGTTCCCGAGCGCAGCTTAATCCTTTTCACCGCGAAACGAAACAACTCAGCAATCCCTGGGCTAAAAAAAAACAAAAAAAAAACACACCAACAAACCACACAGGAAAAAAAAACAAAAAAAAAACAACACCACCACCAAATAAATAAATAAATAAATAAACGACCTAGAGAGTATTTTTCCTTTACTAAGGAATGTGCTGCCATTCAAGGGGATGTACGAATTTAATATTTCCTCTGCAGGCAGCGCAGCCTGAGTCGCTCCCGGTACTTGCCCCGGTACTTGCCCCGGTCCCGCACCTGCCCGCACCGGGGGTCCCGCCCCGTCTAGCCCCTCGCTGTCCCAGCTTTACCTGCCCTCCGGGGGCTCCGCACGCTGCCGACCCGCGGCTCACGTT
>NW_008684472.1:0-521 GCF_000695815.1 Acanthisitta chloris | reverse complement strand
GGGTGGGAAGGGGGGAGAACTCAGCACTGCCTTTCCCACTCCTACTCATCTCATGCCCACAGGGTGTTTTGGGGGGCACAGAGAAGCTGTCTCTGCTGGCCAGGCTGGAGGAGGCACAAGCTCGAGGACGGGTGCTGGAGAGGGCGGGGGGGGATCCCCTCCAGCATCCCACTTGATGCTGGAGGGCTTGGGAGGGCTTGGGCACCTCTGGCCCCCAAGGCTTGGGAAGAGCCAGGCTGCTGGCACATGGTGTTTGCTGCCAAGGGGAAGGAGGGACGCTCAATGCCACTCCTGAGCCCTCAGACAGCTTGGGGGAGAGATAGCAGAGGGTCTTGCCTCACACCTGCACCTCAGTGAGTACCTGGAGGACACCAGGGACACCCCACATTGGAGCTGGCACATGGTGCTTGCTGCCAGGGGGAGGGAGGGGGGATGAGAGTCACCCCTATGGTCCCTAGAGCCCCCATAACCCTAGGATACCCTCCAGCAACTCCAGAGCCTCTGACCCACACCTGCTGCCC
>NW_008684471.1:0-28648 GCF_000695815.1 Acanthisitta chloris | reverse complement strand
ACAACTCTCTGTAACTTGTTGTGAATTCGCCAATGAAATCGTGGCTGTATATATAAGAAAAGGTTTTCAAACCAAATGCACAGCATTTGATAATTTAAACATGTATTTTATCTATTCATGAAAAAGAGGAGCACAGCCAATACGAACTGACACCCACAGAAAGGAGCAATGACAACAGATATAATTTGCTTTAAAAGATCTTTATTTCTTCCTCTGTTGTATGTTCACTTTGATAGTAATACAAATTTAGAGATGGAAAGTATTAGCTTATATGTTTTTGATGGCTTTTGCTTAGCTTTGCTGCACAATGACAACTAGGTTATAACTTAGTGATTGACTCCAATATAATTATATGTTTTTGATGGCTTTTGCTTAGCTTTGCTGCACAATGACAACTAGGTTATAACTTAGTGATTGACTCCAATATAATCTTACAGAATCTGAAAAACCAGAGTGGGTTACCAAAGATTATCACCATTTCCTCACTGGATGGCCACTGGCACTACAGACCCTGAACTGTGTGTGAGACTATGTGAGAGAAAGGGAGGTATTAAGAGCATAAAAGGAGTAACTTAAAGCAGAAAAGCTCAGCCCTACCAGTTTGTGTAACGTGACATAAATGGTATTTTAAAAGGGAAGATGCAAAGCTTATTTCAGCTGCTTTGTGTTCCTATCTGGGAAGAGAAAAGCAATCCACTGAGGCTACTCAGCTTATGGTATTACACACCACTGGAAAGCAGATCTTAACCTAACAGTAAAGCAAGCTTCTCTTTTTAAATTCTACCCCTGCTCCAAGAATACATTTGGCACTCCTGTGCTGTCATCCACATTTTGCAAACTGCTTTGTCAACTCTCAAACAGGGGCTGGCACACTGTCAAGGAGCCACAGTGAGCAGAGTAGCCAGAGGGTGTGCAGTGGATGAAGCATCGCTGAGAAAGGTGGCTGGGGCCAGGGAACTGGGGCACAGAAGCCACAGAGCTGCCAGAAGTGACTGAACTGCAGGTTCATATTTCAGACAAGCACCTGGAATGGAAGGGACTGCAGGGGTGAGTGCCTAACATTTGGCCACACAACTCCCAGCAGTCCCATGACCTGTTCCCAGTCTGCCCAACTGAACTTTGCCCACTGCTGTTCCAACTCTCGTTTCCCCCTGTGCCATCTCCCTCAATTTTCCCAGCTGTGCCATAACAGGGCATTGTATTTCCTCCATATTCAGCCTCCACATCTGGTGAGGTATGAAACTAATTTTTTTACCTTCCCTCCAATGGTAAACTAGAACAGAAAGTCCAAGTTTTATTACTTTGTGACTTGTAAAACTTGTTTTGAAGAAATCTTTCACACCTGTCATTAAGCTATAAATATTTGAAGCAAATTTAAATAAATCCGACTGCTGCAAGAGGAAAAATGGAAACAATCCATAGCAACATGAAATTTCTTTCTTGCTTTACTCATAATGAAATGAAATTAAATGAAAAAACCCCACACCTCAAATATAAATCTCGTTTTCTGATATCAGAATGAATTCACAAACTGTGTAAAACCAACAACCGAAAGGTCCAGTCATCATGCTAATGCACATGGAATGAGCAAAGCATCCTGTAAGAAAGCTTGAGAAGTACAGATTGCTCAGATTCAGAAGGAACCACCTCCCATGTAACACTCCCCTTCCAGTTTGGAGATTGGGAAATTTCTTCTGAGACAGACAAACACTTTTCTTAAGAAACATATTTTGGAGTATCATCTCCTTTGATGAAATGCTCTCCAGACTGCAATGACTGTTTAACCAGGGAACAGAGCAAGCTTTCCATTCAGACTATGGAACTGGAGTTCAGTGTGGGCTGTAGCACATAAGGTGTATTTAACCTTGGGTAACCATGGAGAAAAATGCATATTGGTAAAACTGGAACCTTTCGCTTTCATAACAGTTCTAACCTCATATTTTCAAGTCAGCTTGTATGTTTCGAAGGCAGAAACACAAATAGCTCAATGACTACCTGCAAACATGCTGCAGCAAACAGAGGAAATAGAAGTCATTCCAGACAGGATTGTCTCTGAGGAACAAAAAAAACTGCACTGCTTAAAAGTAACTGCTTCTTTAATTCTAGGAGACACTGGAAAGCCTCTTTCCTTGTGGCTATACACAGACACTGACAAGACCTGAGCTAGAAAGATATAATTCCTCTGATTAATCATGTTAAAAAGGTATGAGCATATACAACCAGTCTCAGAGTCCACTGTGCTTAAAAGGTCATCAGCTTGGATCTTAACACCCAGTACTCAGGTGGATGAACACCCTACCTCTAGGCTGGCTCTGACAGATGAGGACCTGTTGGACAAAATTTGCCTTTGCCAGAAGTATAAAGCATTAAGAAAAACAAAGCACAGATCCCTCACAATATCACCAAATGGATGTCCTTACTAGTCTCTGGATTGAAAATCCAAAGTAGTTATTCTCTTTACGTTCCTAACACCAAATATTCCTAGTCCACAGCCTTTTGTCCATGAGTGGCATATGAGAACACTGAACCAGAGACTCTTAGCACATAAAATTTTCACTTGAACCCCATCTCCCTACATCTCCCATTTTTAGCACTGTGTTTTGAAGTGCTGGAAATTACTTTCAAAATTATATTCACTTTAATTTTTCAGTTATCTAAAGGAAAGAAACAACAGAGGAAAGCACAAGCATAATCAGAAATATGTCAATGAGTAAGGGGAAAAGTGAAAAAATTTAAAAATAACGAGCTGGAAAAGGAAGACGAAGGACATTAAATAAGGTGAAAGAGCCTGGAGTCTGGATTACAATCTCTCCTGCAGTGTTGAGACTCTCAGTTAGTGACCCCAGGTTAGCATTGTAGTATTTACAGCTTTAAAACTCAAGAAACACCCACCACTTCTGTGTGACAGATCATAAGCATTAAGACTATGAAATGGCTTTTGTTCCATGTGTGCTAAGTAGCATTTTTTTCTCAAATTAAGTGAAAGAGCTTTCAGAAATAAATAAAAACATCAGAGTGTTGCTGATGTATTGAAGTTGCACATTATCTTATTTTTTTCTGCAAATGCTTCATTGCTAAGGCCACTCAATTTTAAAAAAAAAACCCAAATGTGGCTCTACTTCACACAAGTGGATTGTCCAAAGTAATAAAACCAACTTTTGTGACTTCTTGTAGCATCAAATATTTTGAGGCTTGTCACAGCTCTCAGAAGCAATAAAAGGCATGAGTTAGAACAAGCAGTTCACGTTTTGACAATTTTTGTGCAAAACCTGGTTTGAGACAAAGAAATGCTTAATAATTAATAGTGTTAATGTTACAAATGCAATGTATTACTTTCAGTCAAGAAATTTTAAGTGATATACGAAAACAAATGAGAGCTATTTGGTGGTGAAATGATCAAAATGTTACATTATGACAATTACTCTTCACAACGTAGTTCATGAACATGGCAGTGAAGAAGCTCATCCCAAAGCTCTGTGGTGCTGTGTTTTTCAAAGCACAGATAATACAGAATGAGGAAAAGGGAAAAAACCTTCTAAGTCAAGACTCAGGAAAGCAGTCAAGCCAAGATTCAGAAATCAAGTACATGCACAGTAACATTGCCTTCCTGATTGCAGAACAGACTGCAATGTTCAATATAACTTGCTTTGCTCTCTGCAGAGCAGACAATCTTTCAGAGATTGTTCCTGCCCAGTCTGCACATCTCTGGAGCAAACAGGTTCAGCATGGTGAGGTGATCAGCTAGTGCAACAACTGCTTATAAACAGGGTCCATCAAAAATGGAAATTAATATAAACTGAGTAACAGCACTGTGCAAAAAATTTGATAGAGGAACTCTTGAATGGGATTAATTTCAGATACACTTGGCAATGTCAAAGTTAAATTAGGCACTTAGGTCCTTGTTACAATCACTAGCAAGTCTTAGGCAGCACCAACTGGCAATTTATTCCAGCTAGGATGGATTCAATCAGATCATTTTCCCCTGTAAACTACTGAAGTGACTTAAATGATTAGTTCAATCTACTTGTCTGATTTTCACATTGTCTGAAGTTACATGAGATGAGTACTGTCTCATCTTTCCAAGGAACTTCACATGTAAGATGTCAGTGCTCTGCCTGCTTTGAAATTGAAGAAAGATAGAAAGCAAAAAACCTTCATACAATTAGAATAAAAAGGAATACGTGTACATAGTATCCTTCTTGTCTTTTGGATATTAAATTTACAGGTATTCAGATTGTGATGTGAGCAAAAACAGATAATCTTTCGAAGTGTTTGGGAGAGTGGAGAAGCTAATGATTGCCTGAAATCCACAGTATGTCGCAGATTGCACTCAGGATTGAAGTTACGTAGTAGTGTTTGTCAGATTTCTTCCTCTTCTGTCTAATCTTACTGATTTTGGACAAAATGGGACTGCACATGAGGTTTGATACCTTGAGATTTAATTAACTTGGCAATATAATTTAACTTTTGTTGTTAGCTTATTTCCAAAAAATTATCGTAGTTTATACACAAAAATTGCAAATATGTCAAAGTTTTAAGGATTTGGCAAATCTAAGTAAGGAAAAGATGTTAATAGGAATTCATAACAGGGATGCAGTGATTTTTTGCTAGTACGGATTGGTTAATTTAAATCCCTTTATTTTAATTGCTATAATATGCTATTTTGTCTCTCCAGGGACTAACTGATCAAGAAGGATGAATTTGCTCTAGCAGGTATTTATAGAGGGTAAATATGTGATGAGAATGCTTATAAACTACCAGGCTTCATGATGGAACCAAAGAGACAAAATTATAACCTGAGAAAGCTGAGTATGGTTTCAGATCTTGTCAGCAAGGAAATGAATTGCAGCACAGGACAAATGTGCCTATTATGGTTACAAGATCTGTTGCCACAGAAGCACAATATCAATATCTATAGTACTAGAAGCAAATTGCACTGGCAGTATTAAAGGCATCACTGTAAAATAAATAAAATGCTTTCAAAAATCAAAATGCATGTGCATGTCCATATATTTTAAAGTACAAATTAAGATTAACAGGAAATAATTCGGACAGAGCATCTTAAAGGTAAGGGAAATCAACATATTATTGCATTACATCTCAGTTCTAATACCATGATTTCTGCATACAGTTTCTAACCAAAGTATTAAGATATGAGCTCACACATTTTTTAAAAAAACAGGAGGTATCAGTCCAGTGTATTAAAAAACAATTCTACCATGTTTGTCACAATAAAAGCAGTTTGAAAGGCTAATTTCTTCAGAAAAAAGGTACAGCACTATGGACAGCAAACATAATATAATAAAATAACAGATATCCCTCCTGAATTTAGCAACAGAAATTCCACTTAGATTCTGCCATCCTCTTCCTAGCAAGGTAGTTATATAAAACTCAGGTCTTCCAAGATTTTTATGAAGACAGGCATGGAAACGAACATTCAAACCCAGTCTGAAACTAAGACAATTGATAGGTGGTTTCTGCATTGCAATCTCTATGCAGCCACGAAGCAGCAATTGCAGGCACATGCATTTTGTCGTGCCTGAAAAGCAATGTTTTACAAAGCAGAGTTTTAAGCAATAGGAAGTAGATTATAAAATGGATTATGCCTCTGTTTGTACATGTATATTAACTGATAACATAATGAGATTCACAAAACTGATTTTACAGACCATAAAGCATCCCATCTTGCTTGTTCCGGGTATGAATGTATGCACTGCATGTTTGAAACAGGCTAATGCATCAGCACTTACCACTACTGCAATACAAACCAGAACTGCATTGGGGCAAAACTCTTTTCCAGTACCTGTACCTCTAAATATTGATAAACCATGTTCTCTAGGCCTGATCTGGACACTACATATTCCTACATTTTTAAATGTGTATAAATATGAATGAATAAGCCTAGAGTTTAACAACAGAAGTAATGTCTTACCTTCCATCTCTATCCCAGTCATACACTTCTACTTTAATTGTCCTGAAATAAAAACCAAAAGAACACAACCTTATTAAAACATACATTAAGATGTACCTAGATTGCCTTTAATTTAATAGCATATGAGTCTCTCAATTGTTCCAAATCTAGAAAGCAGAATCTTTCAGCCATGGGGCAGCAAATAGCCACTCACTCACAGCTCCATAAATAAAGGGTAAAATACAGTAGAAACTAAGGGAACAATTAAACACACTGGAAGTTTAACCAATATATTTTTACTTGCTGATGCTCTTCTTTTACTGTGTTTTTTTTTAAAAATAAATGATTCTTTAAACCTTACAGTGTTATCAAAGTTTTTAAGAACACATTTATCTGTTTCCTTATGAGTAAGGTGAAGCTCTGATGACAGCTCTAACTGTTCTTGCTTCAGGGATGACTGGGAAACAAATTGTAGAAACCAAAATTGTCCCATGTAAAGGATCAATCTTATTTTACATACTTACTTGAAGAGTGGATTTCTTAAAATGCAAATACTATAGAGTATGTTATCATCAACATCACTCATGAGACACAAAACATACATGAGTATGGAAATAGTATATAGCTTTATTTATCTGCTTTTACTATGGAAAGTGTACATATATAGAGGAGTAAATGCAACAATCAGAAATGGTGAATCCTATCTGGTCTAAAATGAACAGCACATGGGATAGAAATATAACACCTCCAGACCTCCTGTATTTTAAGCAACTTACTTAGTTTTATTCTTCAGAACAGTTTCACATGAAAAGAAGTCATCAGGTCTGTGGTATTAATAGAGGGGACAGGAATCCACATGATTACTTTATAATTTGCTTCCATAGAAGCTGCTCCCCACTCTCCTAATGACATACAGCCAAATACATGTTGAAATATTTTCTTTACTAGGAAGGGACTACTTGGGGATAACAGCTGATATTAAATACATAATATTGGAATATTATGATATTCCAAAAGAGGTAAAGAAGCAGTTGCTTTGTCTGTATGTTTCTCTTTTCAGCTCCAAAGGCTCTGACCAGAATATCTGTTACATTTTATACTGCTTCGTTTGGGTTTAAGTTACCTTAGAATGAAAACTGATTAAAGTGATAGTTGTTTTATGGAATGAGGTCAAGAATAGCTCCAAACCTACTTTTACATATTACTACACTGAGCTTAGGAAGCTAATCTTTACCTCTAGAAAGAAAAGTTTTCAAATTAAAAAATCCCAAACTTTGGATGCTTTTTCTGTATTATCAGCAGATACAAATTTGAATTAATCTGACAGCTAATGAGTATTTCTTGATTTGAAACCTGACTGTTGTAGGCAGGATTATGGAGTTTCATGGAGCCTTTATTCATAAGGCATTCACTGAGCACATTATGCTGAAACCTTTCAAAGCAGAATTAACATGGGACAGCAGTAAATACACAATAAATTGAGGGGTGCCATTATACTTTTTAATTCTCTTTCGGAATGTTGGAATTATTTCAATGTGTCTCCACCACAATATCATTTTTAATTATTATGAAAACTGTTTCTCTTTAATATGATAAATAGTGCAGTGTCCAGAGATTTGCTTCAGGGGCATTATTTTTGCTCATGCATTATGCACATGAACCCATATACAAGTTAAAAATTCTATTTGATTAGAAAGTACTTATTATGAAATTGCTGCATTTTTACTGCATCTAAGTGAAATAGTAAACAATGTGGCCATTTTTTAAGGAGTCTAAAAATATCCATCATGATTCAATTTGCTTGTTATTTTTGGTAAAATACTGATTAAAAACCAGGTATTATTATCATCCAAATTTGGATCCTTTTGCATGGGATCACTGAAAACTTTGTCTAAAGATCATAACCTTCTGCGATTCTCATCTACTGACCTACATATTTTAAAGGCTTTCATTGATCAACATCCTCTGACATTACAATGTCACACAAGGGAGAGAGAACATCATTGTTTTTCGGTAAAATACTGATTAAAAACCAGGTATTATTATCATCCAAATTTGGATCCTTTTGCATGGGATCACTGAAAACTTTGTCTAAAGATCATAACCTTCTGCGATTCTCATCTACTGACCTACATATTTTAAAGGCTTTCATTGATCAACATCCTCTGACATTACAATGTCACACAAGGGAGAGAGAACATCATTGTTTTTCACTGAAACATTATTAAAAAGTACTTGTACACACCAGTCACAGTAGCTATTCTTTAAATTAGTATTTTCTTTCTGTTTCTACTTCATACCATAGGAAGCAAAGATTTTTTTACAGAAATCACCACTAGCATTTCCTACAGATTTAGCATATTCTCTTTACTTTTCCAAATTCTTCCATGTGATGAACAGTTTTGAACACCTATTATCCTTTCAAAATATTGATTACATAACACCAGTAACTGGACTACATAGAAAAACTTACATATAAATGAATACATGAACTAGGGGCTTAAAAATCATATATTTTAAGAAAGATTAACCTATACCTTACCGGTCATAGTCTCCGTTACACAGTGCTCTGACAGAAATCTTGAACGCTTGCCACACTGGATTCAAGGTGTTTTTTACGACTTCTGTTTTGTGGCAGATTGTAAAACTGTAATTAAGAAAACATGACTTTGTATTTATTTACTTTTTTTTTGTCATCAAACATGAAAACAAAAGAGCTGTGATCTGTATTCACTCATACATTGTCCATATAAAACTTAAGATATGAAAATAAGAAACACAGTGAAATCAGATAGAAGAGCAGACTGAAGACAGACCCATTTGAGAGAGATTCCAGACTATAGTGCTAAACAACTCTAAAGCTAAAATGGTTTTACCCAAAATTTCAACAAGAATTACAAACATTCAGTGAGTTGTTTCAAGCATGCACAGTCTCCATTCCACTTGTTTAAAGAGATTTTGGTGTGGGCAGGAATCAGTTACAGATCCAGAAAGCAATCAGTTTTGTAAGGCTTTGACTCTTGCTTAGCCATTAAGAAACTGAGCCCAAGGACTAATGGCTTTGGGGCTCTTACGGCTTTCGGATTCTTACGGCTTTCGGATTCTTATTCCCCATTTTATGTCGATGATTTTTTAACCAGGGCTGTCTCAGGTAAAACATAAAAGCCTTTGTGAGATCCTGTGATCACCTTCTCTCAGGTGAAATACAATGAATTGTTTTAATGCATTCTGCTTTCTCTAACTGATGTAAAATTCAAATACTCCTTCTGAACCCTGATTTTGGGAACTGAATTGTTCAAAAGAAAATAAGAGGCAAAGCCACTGAGGAAATCACTACTGAAATTCCTCATACAGTTATAACTAAAGTTGTCCTTTGAGGGAATATCCTCCTTATGCTGCGGAGGCCTATGTTTCTATCCTGGCCATGACTCAGAAGACATGCTTGAAGCCAAGAAACAGAAAAGGAAGCATCCTTCCACCACAAGTGCAGAAGCACTGTCCCAACCTCCTGTTGGATTCAGGAGACCAATAAAACACCAGTGGCTCAACACTCATCTCTTGGAAGGAAGTGGAGAAGCAAGGCACTCAAGGCCAAGAGAAACTACATATACCAGCACTCCCAGTAACACCCAGAGAAATTCCATCAATGACCTTAATGCCACTCACAAATGAGCCATAAGCTCTCTAGGCTTGCAATTTAAGATATTCATTGTTTATTCAGGAAACTACTCCTATAATGTGCCTCCAAGAGGAAAAGAGCAGGGAACAGACACACATATTCCTACACATAGGTTTACATTAAGAATTGTTCCAGTTTAGCTACTGAAACAAGTAATATCATACATGGTTTGATATGATGTCAGATGTAAGGACTTTCAATTTCCAAGAAAACTTAACCTGCCAGTAGAGCCCAGAGTGTTGACAAGAAATTAGCATGTCAAGTCTTAGCAGCAAAACAGAAGACATTAGTGTACTTTACCAAATTAACACATGAATGTAGAAAACAGTCATTCGTGAAAAATAAAAGTTCTAGTCTAAGGTATTTTTGAATTCTCTTTCCTAGAACTCTTGTCAAAAAAAGATAATTCCAAATTTACTGTATAAAATGTTTTTATCTATCACAATTTCCAAGCATTACCTGCAGCTAAGCCTTCTTTGAGAATTCTATTTAAAGGCATACTATATCTTAGCAAAAGTAACATTATTTAGCTATTTTTATGACAATTAATTCTCATAGTGCTCTGTATTTATGATACATTTAGCTCTTAAAATTGAGTTGCAATATTTGATCTATTTGTTGCAAGTTTTATTCCAATACTGCATAATATACTGAAATCCACCAAAGATCGTAAAAGAAACATAGCTTAATGTGATAAATGTAAAAAAAGCCCAAAACTATGATTACCATCTGTAAATAATGATGCCTAGTGATTAGGAGCAAAAATACTTAGCAAGCATTTACCTGCCATCTTCATTGCTTCGATGAAATACAAGGAAAGGATCTGATTTCCCAAAGAAGTCCTTCTTGTCTAGTTTGTTTGCACAGAATTGCATTAAAACAGAATCCTGAAATGGGTAATACAGAAAAATTACATATAGCATGCAGTTTACTATACTAAAAAGCCCCCCATTGACTAAACCATGCAAATACAGAACAAAATAAATGAGCGTATCAGCCCTGAGTAACCTGCTCTGAGAAGAGCAGGAGGGTTGGACTAGATGATCTCCCAAGGTCTTTTCCAACCTCAGCAATTCAGTGATTTCAAAGCTCTTTGCCACTCTGTCTATGAACTGTTAAAAGTTTGGCTAAAGTATAAGAACCCCGAAGATCAGATATGAAATAATCCAAATACCAAATAAACTCAGGTAGGAAAATATCACAGAGAAAGTATGTGACAGCTGGCGAGACAGTGCAAGAGACGGAGTGAGCACATGAAGGAGCATGACAGAGAATGCAAAAAAGAGAGATTGAGCATCGTCTTCTGCTACTTTCTCCTTCTTCAATCTAAAATTAAGAACCTTTTATAGGAAAGAAGTATCCTAACTTCTTACATAAATCACAAAATGCAAACTTATACACTGACAATCCAGTGCAGTATAAATCACAGCATAATTTTCATTTCTTTGCTGAAAAAGCAATGAGCACACTTACTCGGCAACAGCCTAGTTCCTCTGCTGTTACTATGACTGTTCCACATTTCTTCCCAGGAATTCCTCTGCAAGAAAATACAACTACAGCATCTCAATTCCTTAATATCATGTATGAAAGTTACAACTGACACAGGTACCACAAGGCAAGTTCCCAAGTCACAAAGCTGACAGCAGGCAATAGTTTCCCTTTTCTGCCACTTGTCCCGTGTAAAAATGTTGGTTTATCGTAAGCGAACTGGTAAATAAGTAGCATATTTATTCTAACTAGCAAGAAACAAATCAGTTTAACCTTTGAACGAAATAGCATAAAAAGTTTAAATGGGATGAAATCACAATGCCAGAATTATACTGTCCACCCTCCCATTGCTGTTTCATTTAGAGATGACTCTGCAACTGATTTGTGAAAAACATCCTTTTGTAAATTTTCCCTATAATAAAATACCTAGAATACATCTAAAACTATACTCCAACCTTATTTTACAATATTTATTCTGAAATGTGTATGAAGACACATAATAATCTCACCATCATATCAGATACAGGAGTTGCAAACTAAATTCTAGTTCACCCAGACAGCAATTAAAAACACACAGCTGCAACACCAGAAAGCACAAAAGAGTTCCTCAGCATAAAGAAGAGAGGAACAGAAAAGTCACACATAATCTGATAGTATTCAGTGCCTTTTGGAGGGGGACACACTCAGCATGTATGGTGGAGGGCAGTACAAATACTGAGATGCAATTTTTTGCCTGATGCTGTACTATAAATGAGAAGTTCTAAAATATCCTAGTGCGTACTGGTGTGTCCATTAGCAAATACTTTGGCAGCTACTCCCAGATTTTTTTTCAAAACTGATGCTATTTCTTATGCTTATTTTATTCTAGTTCCTTATTTCTTTGCGCCTTTCTTGAGAACAATTCTTGAAAACAAATCACCTACCAAGATCGCATTAAGGTAAAAATATTTTTAAGCTTATCACGTATTTTAGGTTTTCTAAGAGAACTAGAGGGCACTCCTGTGCTTCTGTTAGGAGGAAACATTCATGTAAACATTTACTGTTATTCTTACTCTATTAGCTTCCTTACTAACAAAATAATTTCAAGCTGGTTGTTTTCACTGTATGAAAAAAAACACTGGGAGATTCCACATTACAGACCAGTCCCCCCAATTGCCATGGGAATACTGACCAATATTACCTTGAAGACAAGAATATGAGAGTTTCACCTTTTAAATCTAGAAACAGTGCCATTGCCCATCTTCTTTAGCTCTAAAAGATAGTTGGTATTGAGCTGCCCTGGAATTGCTTCTAGAGCACTGAAGTGCCAATAGAAAATTTATGTTTGGGCAACCACTTTCTCAGGGTAAGCTTCTCTTCTGGAAAGCATTACAGATCAGGATTTGTGGGGTAGTGAGGTAATCTGTACTGCATAACCACTGTCAGCTTCAAGACAGTGCTAATATAGGCGGTGCTATATCAGGTGTAGAAAATGTGCCAGTCTAAGTGTGAAGAGGGTACAGACTAAATAAATGAAGGTAAAATGTGAAGAAGATCTACATTTCAGTGGGCCTTACTGGTTTGAGAGTCCAGAACCTGTAGGTTCTCTCCAGTGATCACCTGTTTTTGGAAAGTATTTGAGGAGCAGATACTTTGACTGCTAGTGCAACGGAACAACTATTATCAAATGAAAGGTCCTCAACAATACCTGCTTGTCTCTAGACAAGACACAGGCTCAAGGAGTAATTGTTGTCTCCTTAGAACAAATGATTCCACGACTGAGACACTACATCTGCAGCACCTGAAGAAGTTTCAAAGGACACACTGAAGTCTACTTGATCCACAAGGACTGAAAGGAGGACCTTTACTGAGTTGGTGAAACAGTTGGAGAAAGACTACTATTTATGTGAGAATTCAAACCTTAGATGATAGAAAGAACCTCCAGTTTTGCAAGCTGAAATTGCAGGGAGACAGAGGATGGAACATTTTTCAGATCATTCAAAAATTAACAGTCTTATCCCTGATTTTACAGAACAGAGCCCTCTGGCAGTCACACCCACAGATAACAGGATAGGACAAATATATAGGAAGCCCAAATTCCAGGGTTCAAATGTTTTTCTACCAATTATGTTCACAGCAAGATGACAGGAGAAAACTTCCCAAAATAGGCCAGCTGGCTCCAGTACAGCCTCATTAGCAGGCAATGGCACTCAGATGTGAATAACTAGCATTGAACACTCATTAAGCTTTGCAATGGCTCTGCCTCCTCATTAAAGGGAATCCCTACAGGAAGGCACTTAGTAGATCCTGAAAAAAACATTGCTTAGAGTTATAAATGTGGCTAGCATCTTCTCTCAAGGAAGAGAGAACATGCAAATATCTAATTCTGAATAATGTCTGAGAAGGTGACACTCTCTTGAGAGAAAAACGAAGCTGTGTCATTTCTGGAGGTATTATCCTTTCATGCTAATACAACTGGAGCATGCAAGGCCAGTCAGATTAAATCTTACATGTGGAGCTTGTCTTGAGAAGGCATTTAATGAATCTACTAACGCAACAGGTAAAGAGAGCAAACGTTACTGTTAAAATGACAGTTTCTCCTTTCACTTAGACTTATTTTCCAAGAGAATTTATCCAAAGCACATGTTCACCTCTGTACCTGGCCAGGCTGTAAAACAAAGTGCAACACTAAAGTACATTCTTGAACAAAATTCTCATAGTTACAGGCTAGCACACTAAAATACTGGGAGCAAGAGTCTTCTGAGACAGACTGCTGTGACCCCGTGGGAAGCCCACACTTGATCAAGGTCCTGGCAGGACCTGTGGACCAGCGGAGAGAGGAGACCATGCTGGAGCAGGTTTGCTGGCAGGAACTGTGACCTCTTGAGAGACTCACACTGGAGCAGCCTGTTCCCGAAGTACTATAGAAAGGAACTGAAGCCAGAGCTGCTGCTGAAGAACTGCAGTCCATGGGAAAGACTCACTTTGAAGAGGTTTGTGAAGGTTTGTGGGAGGGACCCCACACTGGAGCGGGATAAGAGTGTGAGGAGTCCTCCCCATGAGGAGGGAAGAGTGGCAGAGATGGTGTGAGATGAACTGACTGCAACCTCTGTTCCCTGTCCCATTGCATTGCTCAGGGGGACGAGGTAAAGAAAATGAGGAGTAAAGTTAAACACAGGAAGAAGGTGGAGGTGAGAGGAAGATGTTTTAAAATTTGGGCTTATTTCTCATTATCCTGCTCTGATCTGATTGGTAACAAATAAAACTAATTTTTCCCCAAGTTGAGTCTGTTTTTCCCAGGATGGTAATCAGTGAGTGATCTCTCCCTGTCCTTATCTTGACCCATAAGCTTTCATTATATTTTTTCTCCCCCATGCAAACCCAAAAAAAATACTACTGTCACATGAAATGTCCAGCTGTGCCTTTAAATGTTTGCTTTTTATGTCATATGTGAATTTATAGCATACCGTTAGATAAAAGCTGTAAAATATTTCCAATTATTCAAACATTATATATGAATAGAAAATGAAGATTTTTCAAATTACTCATATTTTAAATATCTGTACACCCCTCTGAACAATGGTTTGCAAACATAAAAATCCTCTCAGTGAGAGAAAAATCCATTGACCATAAGAAAGCTTTTGATAAATTTAGTAGGATAAATGCAAAACATTTGATAATCTGGATTGCCTCATTGTTTGGAAACTGTATTATTTGGAACAATAGAAACATAAGAAGGAATTTGAAACAGTGAGTGTTTTCTTCCTTGATGCTTGAATATAAGACAACAAAAGGTTCATGATGTGTTAATCTGTAAACCAAAAACCATTTTTTAGATTAGTATACTCAAACTATTTCTAGTGCAAGATGTAATGATGTTGACAAAAGTTTTGGATTAGTCAATTCCTTTGCTAATTGTCCAAATTGAAACAAACTATCATAGTCTATAACGAAAGACTTCTATTGGATGTAACAATTTATTCTCTTAAAAGCCATGTCTGTCAATTCCATATATCAAGTTACCTCCCAGCAAAAACTCCACAACTCTCGCCCCATGAAACAGTATGTATTCCTCCAACATTCAAGAACGACATACTTACACAATTGACTTTTCCAGTCTGCTCCCCTGTGATCCAACTATTTCTCCCAGTGTACAAAACATTTGTCCCAAAAAATCCTGAAAAGCATTAACATAAAAACTCAGAATTCATATTTCACATTGAAAGAAATCTGGGTTTCCATTGACCTCAGTTGTTCACTATTGTAGAACACATTCTGCTGAACATCACATCTTAATTATGATTATGCAATAAAGAATCACAAAGAGACTCACTATTATGTATTTGACATAACAGTGGGTTACATTTACAGAAGTAATTCTAATGCACTTCACGTACTCTGTTTATATTGCCTTTTTGATCAACAAAAATGAAACTGAGATGGAAAACAAAATTAAAACCATTAGAAACATGACTATTTTTAGCCCTTCTTTAACTGGAGCATTTTAACAAATTTCTCTTTTATTAAGAGATTCTACATTGATTCTGTGAATTATGTTGGCAGAAATTCAAGCCTGTGCAGCATCTGTACAGGCAACCTAGACAGACAATTATGCACAAGCATTTCTTTAATGACAGACTTTATTTCCGTATTTTAAAAGTTTAACTATACAACTAAAAATCAGCTCATTCTCATATCTCCCTGTAACTTAAGTAGCAATGAATGGATTTTTTCAAACTGTTGTATATATATTGAAACAAATTTCATGCTGCAGTCCAACTCCTCATTTTGCAAGTGAGAAAACTTGCTAGTGCTGTTCTTCCCAGTGTCACTGGCAGTAGCTTGTGAGATTTGTTCACAAACAGGAATTAGAATCAAGACACTCTAATTCCTACACAGCAATCCGTAACTTTGTGATACTGTGTACAGCAGCAAGACACTGTAATAGTGCGTACAGACACTGTGTATTGCATAAGTAGTTCTGACTCCCCTCAGCCCAGGCCACTCATTCCCATCTCTGAACTTCTTAGTTATGAGGCCACATAATTGAAGAGGAAAACAACCCTGCAAAATAAAATAAAATCTTTGAACTATACCTTTTAACTGATCCAGTACTGCATCAGTGTTTCCATAAAGACTGAGTCATTTAAAATGGCTAAAATTCATCTGAAAATACTAATCTCCTTGTTCGTTTTTAAAAACACCAGGTCCTTAACTCATTAACCTTTTGTTGCATTTTCTCTTCCCTGTCCAGCTGAGGAGGGGAGTGATAGAGTAACTTTAGTGGACACCTGGCATCCAGCCACGGTCAAACTACCACAATATTGAGACCTTCAACTCCTGTTTCAGCAACCTAACAATGACATCTAATCTGTATATTTGTATATACCTTTGTTTGCACTTCCATAGTGACTAACATGTGTCTTTTTTTTCTTTTAACTTAAACATGAGAGGTTTGTACAAAGAAGTATGCTTCAAGGCAAAAAAAAAAAAAAATTCAGATAAACTAGTTACTGCAGAAGTGCAAACAATCTTGGGCAGAAGCCCAGGACGAGGCTTTATCCTGGTTGAAGACAGTTGGGAAGATTTCTCTTTTCTGCATCCTCCTAGCAAGCACTGCAGTTATTAAGATCACCTTTCCATGATGACAGAGACAGAAAACAGTTTGCCAGGGGCTTTAAATCTTTCCAGGGAGGATATAACTGGAGATCAATGGCTAAAAGCCTTATCTTTTCACTATGAAGTGCACAGACATAGCATTCCTTCCCTTATTCTCTATTTCTTTGGTCCAGATTCTCAAAGGTTCTCTTACCAAAGCCTTCCCGTATTTATTTGTAAAAAAAAATTCACTGAGAAACCTCAGAATCGTACTCTCACATCTCTACACTTGACAGTTACTATTTAATCACTCCTACTTCAAGAAGGCATGAGCATAAAATGTTTCTACAATTATTAACGGAGACACAATCAAAATATGCTTTAGTTTTTAGGACCCAAAGAAGTACCGACAAAAAGCAGCATACCACATATCTGAAAAGGTGTACATGTGCTTAACTACCCTCTTTACAGGAGACATGTCCCATTAAAATTATACTTACAAGCATTGTATGTGTTATAACCACAGCACAAGCACTGTATTTGCCTTTATGCATCTGACATTACTTACAGGCAAAAGAAAATAAATGTATTTAGGAAATGCAAACATTTCAGCACAAGGAAGCATAATAGCAAGGAATAACTTACGTGTTTTGACAAGTTAGGACTTTTTGAGTCAACATCGTAGCTTTAAAAAAAAAAAAGAAAATTTATATCAGAGTTGGCAGATGACAGGTCTGAGGACAGTGATGTAAAGAAACAAAAATCAAATAATTCTTTCACCTATTTTATGAAATTTACACAAACAGATAAGCAAATGGAGGTTACACTGTAAAGGAAGGCAAATTGAGTCACCACAGATGGACTATGGTTCACCACCTATTTGACATGAAAACATTTTCAACAAACTGAAGCCTATTAAGAGAAATTATTCTGATTTTTCTGTTTGAACAATGAAAGCTGCCAAGAAAACCAGGCAAAAAAAATGATCATAGAAAACTAACTAATGTGCACATTAGTTTCTTAGGTACTTTTTTCAGTCTTTTGACAAATTAAATAGAAATTACTGACAATAAACTGCATTGCTTTGAGAAAGAGTTTGACTTATTCTTTTGAGTTTACCATAATCTTGGTCCTCCTCCAGCTAGAAAATGTCATTGTTTCCCTTCCACTATCAAGTCAAGAATTAAAAAAAAATACTCTTTGAATGTAAGAGATTAAAAACAATGATATAACAAATTCTTGCAGGATTACTAATATCTATATGTAGATAGTCTCCCATCTTTATCAGATAATCCACAGTAATATTTTTATCGAATCCTCCATTCAGATTCAATACCAGTAACTAAACTGAAAACATATCTGTGATATGTTACTGCTCCCAAGGTGTTTCTGTTCCCACGGCATGGTGTGCTATCCCTTTCATTGTGCTGCTGCAGGTAGCTGTTGGGATGCATTATGGAACAGATTGCAAGTCAGGATGATGGCAATACCATAACAGAGCTGGATGTGGTGCAGCACAGTCAAAGTTTGAGAAACATATTTATACAGAAAAAATGATACTATAAATAACACTAACAGGAGTTAAAATCCCCCAACAAACCCAAACAATTAGATGCATACTGTTTGGTGAAATTGAACAGAAAAACACAACTGGAGATTTGACTTGAGGGATAGCTACAAAATGAAAATGAAGAACTATTTTACTGGCAAAATCAGTAACAAAGCACCAGCTATGAACAGAAATGGAACTGAGACATTGTGGTTGCACATTTTAGGAAGGAGTTCATGCTGACTATCATAACACCACAAATCAGAGCTATAGTTGATGTTTTGCCTCTTCCTTTATTTTTTTCCAAAAAATATGAATCATATGAGGAGTTTCTTTCTTTGAAAAAGAACAATTTGGCCAACAATACTGCACAATTTTGCTGAGGAATTTCATACAGGAAGCTTTCTAAAGGTTCTAAACTGGGGCTTTAATCCACAAGTAGCCATAAGAGATTCATATTTCTATCTCCGAGTTCTACAACATTTCTCATCTATCATTGTTGTAGGGCTCTAAATTGAATTCACAAATTATGGCTGTATGGTCACTTGTAGGCAAAGATAGCAACAGCAATTCAGCTTTGAGATCAGAATAGACTGTGTCCAGGTAACCCAGAAGAGCAGCAGAAAGCAGTCAGGCCTTTCTGATAAGTAGAGAGTACGTGTGATATTTACAGCTTTTCATAAATAGACAGGAGTCCATTTCTCTGACTACATGAAGAATCAATGGGAGACTGTGTTTTCTCTTCCAGGTCCAAGTCCTTTTCAGACAGCACTAATCCAGAAGGTCTTTACAGACACTCCTTTCTTTCTCTAGATCGAACCTTTCTCTTTTTCAGTTAATTTCTTTCACTTTTCTCTTCTATCACACTGTCCCCTCCCCATAGCATACATGCATCCTATGAGAAGTAAGAGGCAAGCAAAATCCAGATTCCTACACTGCCCCATCTGGGTCATTATTTCAGCAATGCTTTATATTTGGAGAAAAATCCTTTATTTCCCAGAGTGATAAGCTCTTACTTAAAAGTTACTTTAAATAACTCATAACAGTTATACTCTGCAGACTGAATGACATTAAACCCAACTTCTAAAATGAAAAATAAAGTCTGCATCAGGCTTCCATGGTGATGATGAAAGAATTTGGACCTAGCCACCTACAAGCACCCTGTAATCTATACTGGCATTGAGTATTTGTTTCCATTCCTTGAAATAGCTGAAGTCTAGATGGAAAGCTAGTTGCTATCTGTGTATTGAACAGATATTCAATGGAGCATTTTTCTCACTCATCCCCCCCCAACACTTCTTGTTAACTCAGGAAGCATCTGGCACACTGTAGAGACATTTACAGGAAAAGAAAAATTAGATATGGGTATGTTTTCTTGTTTCCATGCTGTAGGTAATGCTGCATTTCAGTACACCCTGCTCACAACTTAAAATCAGCAAATATACATAGTTTCATTAACATTGCCAAAATACATCTATCAGGCATCATACTTTCTTTTTTTTTCCATTGCTATGGGAAAAATCATCACTAATGTGATCACTGCCTTGTTATGTTGTGCCCTGCTTAATGTACAGACTGCCAGAGTCTCTTCGAAGTAACTGCTTGGATAAGTAAATGGCACATTGAGACTAAAGCCTAGAAGATTTAAAAATGGCTTTACTATGAGCTTGCGGTAAGATTTTAAGCAAATTATGAAATATTTCTTGATCTTTTTTGCTGTCTACAAGGCAGAAATGCAGTAAATGCAGTTTCTATAGGCAATCTTGCAACATTAAATTGGGAAGCAATAATACTAGAACTTACTATCATCAATGCTGGAGTGGGATTTGTTGCAATTGCATGAAATATATCATAAGACCTCCACCTTTAATGTTAGGAAATATAGAAAGGCAGACTACACTGAGCTCAGCAACAGAAAGAATCTTTCTTGATGCATCAAAAAGAGCTTTTATGTTTCTTGCTATAATTATTCAGTAAATAACTAGTTAAGAGTCTCTTAAATCTTTTTCAAGAACAAATAAACTAAAAGAAATACACATGAAGGCAGGAACACAAAAAAAATTGACAAAACTCAAGCTAAAGTACATCTAGCAAAAGAACCGGAAATGGGAAAAGGGTTCTTCAACCAAAGAAAGGGACATGTAAAGAAAATTTGTTGTGACTACGCCTACTAGGATGCAAAACTGCTGCAAAAACTTCGTATCTATGATGTTTATTCAAACACTGTCATAGGGAAAAGTTAGGAAGAACTGCTGGTAAAAATAGAGGATGAGAATTAGAAACCCAAGAAAACCTTGATTATTACAAAGACTGAAATTATCTGAATGGAGTGAAATGTAGCAGATGACCCTGGGACTGGACTACTCATTTCTATTTTCCAAAGAATAAAGTGAAAATCAAACCAGTTTCACCAGTGGAATGAAATAAGCACATCTGGAATAATGTCAAAAGTCATCTACTTCTAGAACAACTGCTTTCACTTTAAAATCTCATAATTTAGTATATTTAGATGCACACTGGCATTCATTTTAGTTAAAAAAATTTGGCTCCGTATTACTTGTACAATATTCTATTTCCAGACAGTATGTCCATCCATGTTTCACTGGCTCTGCTGCAAGAATATTTTACTATTTTGACATCCTTAGCTTTCTAGCTATTTAGTAAAGTAGTGATTATGAATATAATTGTACTTTGACTAGTTAACATCTGTCAGTTTCTTAAAATTCAGTTATTATTATATTACACATTTATTTCGGAGGAAGCAATGCTAAATTGATCGTGTTTATTAAATCAATATATTCCATGCCAATAGATACCATTGCTTTTCAAGGTAATTTTATGCTGGACAAAACTTAATATGCTGCAAAATTAACTTAATAGGCTGCAAAATTAGAGTCAAAGATTGTTAACTTACAAATCAAATCGCAGATTCTCTCTTTCTTCAAAGAAGTAATCCATTATAAATTTTCTTACAAAATCTGGATTTAAAGTATTATCAATTACTTCTGTTCTTCCAAACTGTAAAAGAAAAGTGTAAGTTTAAGCCACATGCTATAATGAAGTACAATTAGGCAGACTGCCAATACCAGCAATATGTGAGATATGTGAGAGCCTGTAAAAAATAATCTTAAACAGATACCATGAAATAAAATGACTGTGTTCACATGAATGTGAAACATAAAAATCCACTGTTTCCTAAACAAATAAAAAGACAACAGCAAGAAAAAGCTTGCATATATAGCTTATTTCAGATAGCTTTAGGTATTGCATAACACAGTCCTCCTATTAGAAATGTATCAGTTTTGCACTCTCCAGCTCCTATTTCACCTCAGTTCAGCTCTCTTCATCCCTCCTGTCTCTTGAGGTTTTGGCAAAATGCCTTTGTTTTCTTGGTGTTTCTAGGAAGAGCCTCAGCTATCAGCAAGCTGAAAATATTTTAATTAATAAAACAACAAACCACACTACTTATGATTGACTTCAGTTTATATACATCACAGATATAAATGACTGATCATAAAATATCAATGTATGATTTTGTTCTTGTTTTAGCTGTTCTTTCAAGATTTTCAGAAAACAAAACCAAAAAGAACTGAGTTATTATTGAAATGAGCACTTGATTTTGACCTACACATTGAACATATCGGCACATATTTGAATATGCCTACAGAAAAGCTTTTGGACAGTCTGTTGAAAGATCAGCATTAAGGAGTCCTCTAAACTGCAATTTAGGACTGGAGACTTTCAAATGACTCAGACAGCCAACCTCTTCATTGACAGGACTTGTCTAAATAAACATGGATTGGACTGGAGACTTTCAAATGACTCAGACTGCCAACCTCTTCATTGACAGGACTCGTCTAAATAAACATGGATAAAAAAAGGATAAACCTTGTTGCAACTGAAAGTTTTTGAGATGTATTTCCTAAAAATGTTTTCATATCATGGATGTGAATCTAACCACTACAACCTGCACAGAGCCCCTCAGATTCCAACGGGAGCCTCCCTGTCCCAGCCCCTACGTAACTAACATGTATGTGGTATGAAAGGACAGAGCATACTCCACTGTTTTGTCCTCTCAAAACTAAGCAATTTCCTTTCAATCCTTGATAAAATATATTTGTGAGCTTTAAAGACACCCCATTACAGTCAGCAACTTTTATCCTCCTTTTAATGACTGTGCATTCGAGCTACAGGGAACTGACTCCAAGAACCATTGATTCCTCCAGGTCGTCTGGAGAAATGATCCTGTGTCCGAGAGGACACTTGCCCTGCAAAAAGCAACAACCCACTCAAAGGCCTCAGGTACAATAAAATGTTCCACAAAAGTTAACACATCTTCAAGACACAAAGTCTCAGGAAAAGGAATAATCCTTGGAAGTGACACAGTGGTGATTTACGTCTTTACAGTGTGCTTAAATCCCGTTAGGTACCTTCACTTTCACTATGCTGTGAGATGCTCAACTGAGACAATCTCATTCAGAGATCTCCATATTCCAGAACTTCCTATAAAAAACAAAGGAGCAAAACTATCTTCCCAATGAATGATACTATATCCAAGTAAAGAGGTAAATAATATTTAGCATATAGTATCAATTAGCATACTCCTTTGCCAAGACTTCACATCATTTCTTAAACCTAGGTGGAATGATTCCCTGGTCTCATTGGAATCTTAACATCCTCTGCAAGGTTTATGAATATGGCCTAAGGCACAAATTGCTTAGAAATCAAGTTTACTTGTCAGCAGTCACTGTGTTTCTTCAGCTCTCCTAAGCCAAAGCAATAGCTGTGGCAGGGGGAAACATTCTACAGATGTAGGCAGAAGAAATCTCAAGAAGCTCTTCAGAGTGATGACAATACCAGGTATTCAAAATAAAATCCCTGAGTTTCTTAAGAAAGGACTATCACAGGATGCACATGATCCTGAAATAGATTACAGCATGGACAAATAGTTTGATCCTTATTGTTTGTTTTGGATGGAAAAAAAAGTGTCTCTCGAGAAATGATTCACAGTATTCTCCAAAATGTAGGGATAAAGTTGGCAGTCAGAGTTCTGCAAAAAACACCCTCTTGCAGCAACACTGATCACTGCTTTGGCTAAGTACTGAGAAATGACAGCAACAGTAGAAAGTCAGCATTTCTATGGGAACAAGTATGGCTGGAACAGTTGCCTGGACTAAAGGGCCTTTCTTTCCGAACTGAAAGGCAGTGTTCAAATTTTATGCACATTCCAAGTTTCCAATCAGTTCCCAGGTCAAATAAATCTCAATGTTTATACATCTCCTCCTGTAACTGCATGTTTTATAATGCTCAACAATACTGGAGCCAAGAAAAACTGAAAGCTGGAATGGCTGAAATATTCAGCCTTTAATACTGCTTGAAGATATGTGCTGAAAATGAGAAGCCGCTCTCTGACACGAGCCAGTAAACAGCAGTTCATCAGACATGAGAGATTAAAACAATGGGGTCATGAGGACCATCCTTTCGGCAGTTCTGAATAGGAAGATATCTCATCTGTGTAATTTTTTCCCTCTAGGGTCCTATTTTCCAGTTTGCACTCCCACAGCACACTATCTAAATTCTCTCAGACTGGAATCAGCTGCGTAAAGACATCTACCCCTAAGACTGAAATATGATCAACACTCACCTAATCTAGAAGCAAAGCACTCTGGGCCTTCAAGAGAGTATCCAAGGATGACTGCATTGTAACTGGCAAAGGCACCATTGGCATGGCAAACAAGCAAAGCACAGGTCTTACTCCCACAGCACACTATCTAAATTCTCTCAGACTGGAATCAGCTGCGTAAAGACATCTACCCCTAAGACTGAAATATGATCAACACTCACCTAATCTAGAAGCAAAGCACTCTGGGCCTTCAAGAGAGTATCCAAGGATGACTGCATTGTAACTGGCAAAGGCACCATTGGCATGGCAAACAAGCAAAGCACAGGTCTTAAGTTGTGAATTGGCATGGCAAACAAGCAAAGCACAGATATCAAGTTGTGATAGTCTCTCATGCTATGTCCAGCAGAATCAGACATACATATACAAAGATATCAATGAGAAGATCTCCAAGCCTGTGCAGACTCAAGCAACTAATTACACAATATTTCACTTTACACTACAACATTGTGACCCTTGGTAAATCTTTCACACTTGATTTACGATACATTACAGAATTGTATCAATAAAAGAAGATAAATGTACAATGTACTGATGATCAAATCACATTGAGACCAGAGAAGGCCTAACTGAATGTCTGTTACACTGTCACCTGTATCTCTCATCAGTTTTACCTAGACTGTTACAAAACTCAAGACTAGTAGCACTAGTGACTTTACTTTTTTGATTTTTAATTGAGGTTTCAGGTGTTTTTGGTGTGCTGGTTTGAGCTGGTCTCCTTACTATTTTCCAAGGGCTGCAAAAATGATTCCTTCACATATGCTTGGACTCAATGATCTTAAAGGTCTTTTCCAACCTAAACGGTTCTACAATTCTAGGACTGAACTACTATAACTAATTAACTGACAAATTACTAATAGAACTTATCTCACTGATGACATTAAAATGCTGGTCTCTAAATTTCACCAGTCTACACTTTTCAGTTAAATTAAGCACCTTTTAAAATCTGTTTTCCCAATTACCTATTGCCTTTTTAAAGCAGAACAGGTACTTTATAATTCAGTAATTTATGACTAATAACATAGATGCTAATTAGTTCTGCACATGGCCTAGTTTCCCTACTAACAGCTGTGTACAGCTAAAATCTTAACATGGCCAACAAGCAAATACCTTCAGAAAAGTAATTCAGGAGAGTAATAGAATTAATGTAACTGCTAAAAGGGAAATAAGTGTTCAACAAAGAAATTCAAGAACAGTCCCTTTCCTAGATTTCCTGAGATGAAGAGTCTGTGTCACATCATAATGCAAGACCTCCTAGTAGAAGGGGATCTTTACAATTTATTTACTACATTGAATTTTAGAGCATCTCAATCTAGTGATCCAGCCTAAGGGGCTATGAGATTAATGGAAAATCAATCATTTTAACATCAGATATCAAAGACTAGTAACTTGGGTAAATCCAATGTCAAAGACACCAAGCAGCTAATATAACTATGATGGTCTAACCCAACCCTCTGCTGACCAACTTCTATATGAATTCTCTGATTAATTCTTGCTTCAACTTCATGGTTATGAGTAAACTTGAGAATAATATCCAGCAAATCATCTTTTTTTATTTTTCTTTCTTTCTTTTAATTTGCAGTGTTTTACCATAATTGAAATTAAATTGTTCCAATAATTAATCATCTCCATTCTGAAAAATAAGTTCTTGATTCTTGCTTGGTCTTTTTCACTTCCTTTTCCATGTTTTGGATCTTTCTATAACTTAGAAATGTTCTCCACTAGGGAATCTATGTTCTTAGTGTTAATAGTTATATTTGATTACAATTATACTTAGTTCAGTCTTACATTAGGAAAATAATTTGAGCCTAAGTTTTTCAGTGTAGCATACTTTATTTAATTTTTTAATAATTCATCTCTAGTCTGTTGACTTTCAAACATCTTTCTTGAAAAGTGAACAGCCAGAATCTAGTACCCTGTTACAACTCCAGGAAACTCAAGAATTGAAAAATGGTTTAAACTATCACTAGGTCCTTGGCTCTTTTAAAAATACTTCAGGAAGCTCCAGATAACACTCTGTATTGGAAGTTCACTGCACAAAATGTATACAAACACTCGTGAGAGATAATCCTCTTCTCAGAGTTTGTAATCTAGCTTCACTGCATGTGAACAAAACAAATAAGGAATTTGATTTGTGGAGAAAGAAACGCAGTGCCAATAAAATAAGCCTGTCATAATAATGATTAATAGTCTTAATCAGAATTACAGAGACTACAAGGAAAAAAGGGATTTCATAACTGCCAACCCCACACTAGAAAAACTATAGTCATAACATGTTCTCCAGTGTGTTTATCCTAAAGGAAGAATAGCATTTTTAATGCACAAAATCATACTAATTACCAGAAAACCCAGAAGATTTTTCTAACATGTATGCAGGCACTCATATTAAATCTGTACATTGCCTGTGCAAATGCTGGGGATTTCTATGTAATGCTTCTTAACTTATGGTTGTACAATCATAAGTATGTAAAAACCAGAAAAGAGTAATTTTTTCTCTGTGCTATGGCTTTTTTCTACTGTTTCCTTTGAAAAGAAACAGGATTTCCTAGAAAAGATGATGTAGTTTTATTCCAATTGTATTAATTCCATCAAACAGCTGATTCTTTCAAGAAATCTGCCAGAGAAAGCTTTCCAGTGAACTGATTATCATGCAACAGCAAAATCAATTTTCTTCACAACGGGGACAGTATAGGTTTCTTCCATACTCTCCGTCCTTTGCTTCCTTGTACTGAAACTTGTTCTACTAATCTGCTCAAACTACATTCCTAATTATGGCATGTTTGTCTGCTAAAGAAGACACAAGCTGTTAGTAAAAAAAAAACCCTTAATCAGCACTCTAAAATCCCCAAAATCTGTATCTCAGTAAATATTGATTGTAAAATGCCTAGTCTTTGTCACTTTCATTAAGAGACCTCCAAAATCTACAAAGGAGATTCAAAAGTATGTCTTACTATGGTTCGAGTGTTAAACTGGTAGATGCTACAGTGAAATGCTCAACTACTACTCACATGAGTAAGCATCCACTTAGAACAAAATCAGTCAGATTATCATAGAATAACTGGATATTAGGAAGAGTTTTTTCATCAAAAGCATGGTCAGGCATTGGAACAGGCTGCTCAGGAAGCAGTGGAATCACCTGGATGTGTTCAAAATGTGACACCTGGGGACATGGTTTAGTGGTGGACTTGTCAGTGCTGGGTTAACAATTGGGCTCAATGACCTTGGAGGTCTTTTCCAGCCTTAATGTTTCTATGATGAGGACTAGTGAGAAAACAGACTTCCAAAAGATACAGAAATCTAATTTGCATCCAATGCATTCTTACAGCAGATAGACCAGAGTCACTGAGCCTCGCTTTGTAGGCAGTACCTTAACACTTACCATTGTTGGACATTGCCAGTAAATTGCAGTTGATTATTTTACTCTGTCTATTATTTATTTAACATTCATCTTTGAAGTGTTCCCTCTTGCTTTTGGAACTAACATCCTCTTCAAAATGGAGAAATTCAGATTCTTTCCACATATTATTTAAGGCCTCTGTAGGTAACAGTAAGTTATACTTAGCCATATTTCAAACGTGTCCTCAAAAAGTCAGAGGATGTAAGGATCCTAAAACCAAAGCTCAGATCCCGATCATGTATTTGTTGGCAATTATATTAACTGAAATACCTGATGATCACACTGTAAGTGATAACAGAGACCCTGTTTTGAAAAACAACAACCTGATAAATTGAGAACAGAACACTTTAATCCTTTGCTGAGGATTCAGTGTGCCAAAACAGCACTGGGTTAAAACACTGGAACCTGTAACACAGGTAAACAGGAGTCAGTTCTCAGAAAATATCTACCTTACATTAAATGAAGGGTTTGATTTAACTATTCTATTAGATCCATCAGAATAGCTAAGCCAAAGGGGTAAAAAATCCAAAACAAACCTCACTGCTAGAATAGAGTGCCAGGGAAATTATAGAGCCCCCCGATAATGCCAGCATCTACATTTTCACTATCATAACAGTTACTCGGAATAGAATTCTACTCACTGAACTTTACATCTGACATAGTCAAAAGTGTAGACTTTTGACCATACCTTGAAGGTTTGTCTAAAGAATGATTAATCTGATATAATGGAGACATCTAAAGTATTAGAGACACCATTCAGATATCTGACAAATGGCCCTCAGGATGTTATCTTTTCCCAATAACTATAGTTTAAACAGTCAGCTGAGTTGTAAATACTTATACCTGGACCTCCTGGTAGACAACAGAGGGATAATGATGGCTTAAAAGAAAAAAACATCCCACATTAGATTCTCCATCAACTGCGATGTCAAAAGTCTGTTTTAACACGTGTAGTTCCTAAACTGGCATGTAATACACCATAATCACAGGCCAAAATGCATCACCCAGCCAAGGCACTCTCTAAACAGTTCAAAGATGCAATACAACAAGTAACATTGCACACTGCCCTGTTCAGGTGGGTTTGCTTCGGTCAAGGAGATAAAACGGCAGTAGACAATAGAAACATGTAAGGAGGTGATACACTTCAACCATTATGGACTTGGATCAGTGAAAATCAAAAGCAGATGGAATCTTTCCATGGGAAATCTTCTAATTCACCTCAAAATGAGCACATTTAGGTAAGGTGATAATATTGTAGCTTTACCACAAGGACAATTCTAACATTAAAAATTATAAGTACTTACTTAACAGTTAGAGAACTACAAAAATTCCATAAAGTTCCATATGAACCTTTGACAACAATAAAA
>NW_008684470.1:8402-13955 GCF_000695815.1 Acanthisitta chloris | reverse complement strand
AGGTCTTTTCCAACCCAGTTGGTTCTACGATTCTATGATTTCCAGTGGCTGCTTTAAAAGTTGGTACAAATATCACCAATTTTTCTCTTTTGCAATTACATGATTTAATGTGGTAATGATTTGAGGTGATTTAATGATTAAATTAGTGATTTATGGGAGACATTAGTTATCTTGAAGAGAAGCCCTGCTGAAGGCTGTGGAGATTAGCAGAGGTTTAAAAATGCCTCCTGGCTCTGGGGATGGAGAATTGCAGCAGAGCTCCATCTGTTAGTTAAAACTTGTGAACATTTTGTGTAGAGCATGAGTGAATCCTGCTCCAAATGTGCCAGAGCATGTGAAAAGTGCCTGGAGTGTCAGATCTACTCAGTGTAAGCTTGTCAGTTCACAGCTTGTCCTGTTTGGAGAGCAGCAGAGCTGTGCTGCCCCAGGAGCTCTCACATCTGCTGATTGTGCTGCAGTCACAGCTTCTTCCCAGGCTTTCCCCTCGCATCTGCCCTGGGGGGATTTGTGTCCCTGCTCCAGCTCAGCTTTGCTGTTGGCTCCTGGAGCAGGGAACAAGGCAGTAATCCCTCCCACCATCCCCTGTCTTGCCTGCACAGGGGAACTGCTGTTTCCCAGTGGAAAGTTGCTGCTTCCTAACCTGCCTTGTGAGGTGGGTAAGACAGACAGCTGCCATGGCAGCTTCAGGGGACAGGAGAATTTATCCACAGAGATCTGTCCCATTAGCTAATGGCATTATTCTATAATGCTGTTGTTACCAAGAGCACATATATCATTTGTGATCCTGCTGCTGTTTGAATTACTGTCTGGAAAAATGGAAATGGGGTTGTGTAGCCTGGAGAAGAGGAGGCTCAGGGGGACCTTATTGCTCTCTATAGCCACCTGACAGGAGCTTGGAGCCAGGTGGGTGTCTCTTCTCCCAGGTAACAAGTGACAGGACAAGAGCAAATAGCTTCAAGTAGCACCAGAGGAGGTCTACATTGGATATTAGGAAAGATTTTTTTATAGAAAGGGTTGTCAGGCATTGGACAGGCTGCACAGGGAAGTGATGGAGTTATCATCCCTGGGAGTATTGAAAAAACACATGGATACAACACCTAAGGACATGGTTTAGTGGTGAACATGGTAGTGTTGGGTTTACAGTTGGACTTGATGATCTTAAAGGTCTTTTCCAGCCTTAACAATTCCATGATTCTGTGGCCGTCAGGGAGTTGTCTTCCTGCCTGTTAAAACTCTGACGGTGTTGTGTGTCACTCTAAAAGTAACTTAGATGTTAGCTAACTTGAGGAACTTCCACCTTTCAAGTGACTGTTTCCTAGAGGATGTTACAAGACTGGAAATGACTTTTCTGATAAGCAGCTTAGAGGTTTATTTACATTATTCCCCAATTAAACTTCTTTTGGGTTGGAAGGACCTCAAATCTCATCTTGTTCCACTCCCTGCCGTGCGCCGGAGCACTTTCCACTAGCCCAGGTTGCTCCAAGCCCCAACCAACCTGGCCTGGAACACTTCCAGGGATGAGGCACTAACTAACTTGGGATCTTATTACAAATCTTCTGTAATGATGACTTACTTGGAAATGCTTTTCCTGTAATGCAGCAGTTGGGATTTGGCAACAGCCAGTAAAGAAAATGATCTTCAGCTTGAATATCACGCTCTGGTGTAGTTAACTCCTGCTCTTAGTTTGGTGCTTTGAATGGTTTCTTGTCTGGTAGCAGTTTTATTAATGTTGTCATGGAAGTATGTCCTGTATTTTTGTACCACCTTAGTATATCTGGTGGTTTTCTCCCAGGCAGTCTGTATAGACGTAGAGAAAAGTGAACGTGTTGTTGAATCCATCCAAGCCGATGTCAACAAGTTAAAAAGGCAGATTGCACAGAAGAAGAACGAAAAGGAGCAAGAAATCAGTAAGTTGCCTTTTCATTATCTTATTTTTTTTCCCTAAAGCAGATGCTGTAAGGAAAAATGTTTTGTGGAATTAAACAAGTTTGTTGTATAGGGGAAAAGTGCCATTGGGAAGGGTATATGGTGGATTTACATTGCATGACACCTGAACTGTGAGAGTGTGTGTACTGCAGGTGTTTCTGTAGGAGCCATCCAGTGTTAGCAGACTGAAACATAGGAGAGAGACAGTGCTGTAGAGAAAGAATGAGAAAGTCACTTTTGGAAATAACACAGGAAAAGACCAGTTGTAGGAAAGGAGAAGTGGAGCAAAACAGGAGTGGAAAAAAAAGATCTAAACACTGGAAAGGTTCCTCTAGAATTATGAGATAGGAACAAGATACTGTGTTTACAGACCAGGAGCTATCCATGGTTTTTTAACCATGGACCTGGAGTACTGCACACAGTTCTGGTGTCTCCAACATCAGAAGGACGTGGAACTGTTGGAGCAAGTCCAGAGGAGGCTACAAAGCTGATAAGAGGACTGGAACAGCTTTGCTGTAAGAGAGCTGGGGCTGTTCAGCCTGGAGAGGAGAAGGTTGTGTGGAGACCTCAGAGCAACCTGCAGGAGCTGAAGGGGCTCCAGGGAAGCTGCAGAGGGACTCTGTGTTAGGAGCTGCAGGGACAGGACAAGGGGCAATGGAGACAAATTGAAAGAGGGAAATTTAGATGTTAGGCAGAGGTTTTCCCTGTGAGGGTGGTGAGACACTGGCCCAGGTTGCCCAGGGAAGCTGTGGCTGCCCCAACCCTGGCAGTGTTCACAGTCAGGTTGGATGAGCCTTGAGCAACCTGCTCTGGTGGGAGGCGTCCCTGCCCAGGGCAGGGGTTGGGGCTGGGTGATCTCTAAGGTCCATTCCAACCCCTTGACATTCTGTGATTCTATTCCCTTTCCCACTCCGCAGCGCCACCCCAAACACAAGCCCAGCAGCAGTTAAGTTCAGTTACTGGACAGCAGACAAACTGGGTTGAGGAAAAACAAGTGCTTAAGTGATGCATATTGATGCAGATCATCTGAAGTGTTGTGTAGATGCTTTTTGACCTTGCAGTTTTTAGTTGTTTAGTTGTTTTCTCCAGTGATTTAGAGACCATCTATATTTTTATCCTTCCTCCCACTTGATAGTTCCGGAATCCTAATTGGCATTTTTAGCAATTCTTTGCTGACTTAGTGAACATGTTTAGTATTGAACTAAATCTTTTTAGGTGTTTGTTCACCTTCTTTTTTGCTGCTCCGTAAGATCCTGAATCAGTGAGACTTACTGCAGGAGCATACTGGGCTGGTTGCCACACTGTGCCTCCTGCCTAAGAACTGAGTGTGGCCTTAGGAGACTTTTGCTTAGCAGTAGATAAGTTTTGAAGGTGGAGAGTAGGAACAGGTAACAGGCAAATGGGAAGTAAGATTGGAACCCTGAAATGATAAGCAAATAACCAAATGTTGTGATTTTAGTTGCAACAAGATGGTTTTTATTACTTGTGTGTCCTGTTGTCTACAGCTGTGTCTGAGGCTAGAAGATGGTTTAGGTGAGTGAACACCCTAAACTCTGCCTAGACCTTCTGCTGCCTTGGCTGGATACGTTCATTTTCTCCAGGCAGCAATGTACTGTTACCACATGAGCATTTTAGAGCACAGTTTGATCTGCCAGCCCAGGTTCTTCCTCTGAGCCTCAGAGATAAGGTAAAAAAAGAGTCAGCATCGGCCCAGGAGCATTTAAAAGCTGGAAGTGGCAGGAGTCACTGCCATTTCCTGCTTGGCTGGAGATGAAGCAGGCAGGGAGCTGCTACTGTGGAGAAGTTGAGGTGGGTATTTAGTGTGAGTGGAGCAGATCCCAGCACACGTGGGAAGAGCTGGGGGAGGAGCAGTCAGTGCTAGCCTCTAGGTACTAGCTTGTGTGTCTGCTGTATTTTTAGATGGGAGTAGCTAAATACTGCAGCTGGCCTGTTCTCTCACTTGCTCAGTGTAGGGAGAGTTTCCTTGGGTTTAGTGAGTAAAATGTTCCAGTTAATCCTTCTTTGCGCTGGAGGAAAAGGGAGAACTTGATTCAAGCTCCCGTGGTAGTGTTGTGTGAAAGCTTCTTGTGCTTGCAGAGTAACAGGTTATGACTTCAACACTTCAGCATAAAAATCAGTTGAGACTTCAGCTGCCAGATCCCTAAATCAGTTGTGTACGTGGAGCACCATGTTGCAAAAACCGGAGTGCTGTTACATAGCCACGTGAGGAAATATGCCCTTTTTATTTCCAAGAGCTATCCCATTGACGAAGGAACTCTTCAGCCTTCATTTGTGGTTTTGCCAGCACTGAGGTGTTACAGTAAGCTGAGCTTACTGTCACCTTACATACACCTGTGTCAATTCTGGAAGGTGTTTGGAGAGGGATAACCAGTTAGAAACCAGTCAGAAACTTGAGTCTCTCCCAGTGCTTAGCAAAACTTCCTCCAAGGAAGTTTTTCATCATGTCCACTGTATCCTACTCAAACTTACCTTTCTATTCTTAGGCACTGTGGAAGAGTGAAATTATTTCCTCAGACTTCCCTACTGATCCCAGTTATTAGTCTTTCCTCTTAGGTCATGATTTTTAGGTCTCCAATGAGTCTTTTTATAGAGTTTCTCTACTTTTCCCTACTTTTTTTAAACTGTGGTGTTCAAAAGGAGAGATGTGTTCCAGTTGTAGCCTTAACCATGGCAGTGAAATCACACAGACCTGTGTCTCAGCACCTGAGCACACCTTGTGCGTGTCAATGTCTACAGTTTGCACAAATCAAACGTTTCTTTTCTGTGACTGTGCCTCATTCTCTAGGTTTTGCCATTATCCCTGTGCACATCTTCCTTGAGTTCATTTTCAAATCACCTCATTCATAATGACGTTCACATTCCTCTTACACTTGCAGCTGTAATTCCATCACTGAGGTTTTTAATGCCAGTACAGTTTTTAAAGTAGTAATTTGAAGGAAGAAGACAAGGAAGCTTCTTTGCAGGTGTTGCTGAGGTTGTCTCCTGGCACAAGGGAGAGGAAGTACGAAGGGATATTTTTAAGATGTAATAGCAACAGTAGATGAGAAGTGAATTGAGGTTTCAGGATTAAGGCACAGGTGGGGAGGAGGAGGCAGGATGAGCCCTGGCATAGGTACTCTGATGTGAGGAGGAACAGAGAAACACCGAGAGAAGATGAGGTGGAAAGAGCAACAGATTATGGAAACACCTTGTAGCTGTGTTTTTGGGAGCTCAAACTGGAGGAAATGAACTGTAGGGGATGACTGTGCACATGAAAATGTGGCACACTTGCACTTGGATGTTTATTTGCTTCCTGACACATTTTGTTTTTGAAATGGGATCACTAGGATAACTGAGTCATGCTGATACTGATGAGTTTCATGGCTGCGCTGCTAAATTTAGGGAGGGAGAGAGGAGAGGAGAAGGAGAGAGGGAGAAGAGGAGGAGGAGAAGGAAGGGGGGAGAAGAGGAGAAGGAAGGAGAGAAGAGGAGGAGGAGAGAGAGAAGAGGAGGAGGAGAGAGAGAAGAGGAGGAGAGAGAGAGAGAGAGGAGGAGGAGGAGGAGAGGAGAGTGCAGGACTAGGCAAGGTGCCGTAGGCACGGCTGGGTCTGTTGCCAAGCAAGCACT
>NW_008684470.1:1547-8378 GCF_000695815.1 Acanthisitta chloris | reverse complement strand
GCAATTTTAAGCAGACAGATGCCATCAGATAACTTGGAGCCCATGTTTGTCCCCCGGATGTCCTACACTGGCTTTGCTGTGGAAGGCTGCACACTGGAAGACTCGGACGTGTCCGATCCTCCCCCTCCGTACTCGGATTTCAACGCCACCACTCAAGACAGTACTGTCAGCCATGGGCTCCTGGAGAGCAATGTCTTCATGCCTCGGCCTCAGGCAGTAGGTTCTTCCAGCTATGTTTCCACAAATGCAGGATTGAAATATTCTGGCAATGGAGCATCCATGCCACCTTCCCAAAGAGCAGTGGGTGACAATGGTGAGGAGTCAGAAGACAGTGATTACGAGAATTTGCTCGAACCCACGGAGTCATCCGACAGTGAATACTCACAGACAAGGGATTCACGGCCCTCAGCACATCCTGATGGTGACTCCAGGAACACTCAAACTTCTCAGATTTGATAGGGGGGGAAAAAACCTAAAACCATCCACATGACATTGTTTGGTTTTTTTCCCAATTGTTTCTGAGAGATTTTGGGGATTGAACCTGGAGGAAATGAACTACACAGGATTCCTGTGCACACAACATGTAGAAGACTTGCACTAGATGGTTTATTCACCTTGTGATACATTTTGCAAGTTTTATAATGGAATCATTAGGATAATCAAGTTGTACTAATACTGAGGAGGTTCATGGATGTACTGGTAAATTTAGGCAAGATGAAATTTCTAGAGATCTTGTAGCTTTTGTTGCCATATTTTCTTTAAGACAATAAATTGGGATGTAGTAACTAAGCACAGTTAGTCTACAGATAATGTTCTCAAATCAAAACTTACCTCTTGCACTATCATGCCTTGAATTTTAATTTCTGAAAGGGAAGAAATATCTCAGCCTTCAAAATAGCTTTTTATGGTAAGCCAAATTGGCCTTTTGCAAGCAGAGAAAATTGTGATCATTCTGAGAAGCTCTGATTGGAAAAGATGTGGTCAACCTTCTTCTATGGGCATGCTCTTATCAGAGGAGGGGGTTTGGGTCAACCTTTTGTACTAGCAGAATGTGTGTCTCACTTCAACTGATGGTTGCCTTTTTTTCTGTAAAGGGTGTGGGGGGGTGGGATGCCTGGGAAATCCTCTGGATGAATGTCATACATAGAATTATTCTGGTTTCACTGGGTTTACAATGACTTTATACCACACTAGCCTCATTATCGTCTCATTTGTTATTTTACCATCAATGCCAAGTGCACATACAAGAGTTAAACGAGCGACAGGAGTAGTAAATTCCAGCATGATTGGACTGTGGAGTCTGCAAATTACCAACATCAGAGACTGCTTCTTGCATTTTATTTGCATCTGAGCATTGGATTTTACGCTTCTAGATGAGTTATTTTCTGTAATAAATAGGGGATAGGGTAGGAGAAGGTTGTTTGGAGACTCCCCTGGGTTTATTATTACCTCTTTTTCTCTGGGTGAAACGTGTAAATGATGACTTTAATTTGAATTACAGCTCTTGTCAGCAAACTGCTGTTTGGGATAAATGAAGTGTGGTATACTTAGAGAATTTCATGTCTGGATGCACTTACTTTTATTTAAATACTGCTTGTTATGCTAACATTGCCCAAAACATGTGAAATTGTGCCACTAAGAAGTTTGTTATTATTCGACTTGATCCCTGATGTGTACATGAGAAAATACACATTTGAAGCTGAGGTTATCTGCAGCATTGATCACTTGGAGGTGTCTCTGGTTTACCCCCAGAACAGCAAAGCAGTTCCTTACAGTTTTTAAATATATCAGATTTGCAAAAGACTCAAATTCCAGTGTGTGTTGTATCCGTAGGCAAAAGTCTGTCCCTTTAGCCTTTCCTTACCTGGACTAAATGAAGCAAAATAACCTTGGGAAGAATGAGGTGTTAAAATTGCAACTTCTCCTGAGTGTTTCCACCTTTAAACACTTAGTGCTCTGGTTTTTATCTATTTTACATTATCCTCATTAGCCTTAACTTGCTGCATTTTGTCTTGGAGTGTTGCAATCCATGTAACAGAGACTCTGGAGTTACCCTTTGGCTACTTGTGAGCACCTGTGGCTCAGCTACAAACTCTATGTTGGAATCAGAATTGACAAGGTGACAACCACAGTCTTTCTTTTTTCTTCTGCACAGAAACCTGCAAAATGTACATCTCTGACAAAGCAGTTAAATGTGACAATAAAAATCTTATTTAATCCTGGAACACAGGTTTTAATATTTGTCAGGTTCCACCTTAGGGAATGAACTCCCTTAAGAAATGCAGCTGAAAAGTGGGGAAAGAACTCCCTGGAGAAATGTGGCTGGAAAGTGGTGGTTTGTTAAAGCTGCTCTGGCTGTGGGACTGAGGGGGAGAAGGCAGCACTGTGCCAAGTGTATTCCAATCCTGTCACATATCCTTGTTATGGAATCATGGAATGGTAAGGAGTTGGAATGGACCTTAGAGATCACCCAGCCCCAACCCCCTGCCCTGGGCAGGGACACCTCCCACCAGAGCAGGTTGCTCAAGGCTTTGGCCAACCTGACTTGTTGCTACAAGATCCTTCAATTCTGGGGTTTAATATCACAAAATGCTAAAGTTCTCCATGGTTTGACATACTTGGAGGTGGAACAGATGTGTCATTGTGCCCTCCAGCCACTGCCTATCTGCAGGTACTTCCATTTACCATAACTGCTTCCTCATAAGGGTGTGGCTTAATTCATTCATTCAGATAATATTCTGCTAAAAACACATGTGATTGGACTTTGCATGTTTCATTACAGTCCTGTGAAAAATAGCCCCGTTGGGTTTGCAAGGCAGGGAGGGCAGAGGTTTGGGAGAGCTCCCTTCACACAGGTTCCAGCCTCAGTGAAATGAGCATTAGACTATTCTCCCTATTTTGAGAGAATTTCACGTTCAACTTCCAGGGCACATGAAGATGTCAAAGCAGGTCAGCTGAACGCAGTGAGTTCCCTTTGGGAAAGAAGGGATCATCCCAACAACATCAGCTCTTGGCTTCGGTGGGTCAGGATTAAATCCAGCAGCAAGCTGTGTGCCAGTGGAAATCTAGGAGGTTTTTTCCACCTAGGAAAGTCAGGTTTTCCTCTTTCTGACTTTTAAACAAGATGGAAACTCGCAGCTCCTTGTCTTTTCCCTAGTGCAAACAAAACACTTTACTACCTTTTCCAGGCTCACTAGGGAAAGGCTCCTGCCTGAGCTCTGCATGAGGAGCTCAAGGCTGGGAAAGCTGCACCTCTGCAGCACTCAAGGTCACTGCAGGGGTGTGTGGTAATCACCTCCAGCTCCCCTGGGGCTGTGCTGGCACCTGGGCCCTGGTACCGAAGAGAAGAGTCGGTTGTTTCCCTTGTGGGGACTTGTGTGCCATGTGTTTATTCCCTCTGGCTTGATTAGAGAAGGTGTGAGGAAGGAAAACCTGAATATCCCCATGAGACAAGTCAGTAATAGGATAAACACACAGGAGTTTTCAAATTCTTCCATTATAAGCAATATTATTATTTTTAAACTTTTACCAAAGTTGTTTTCCTGCTCAGTATTTTGCTTTGGGCAAATGTGGCTTGCTTTTTTTCCAAAGGAGGAAAAATAGTACTGCTGAGAGTTTTCCCTTTACAAGGCCCATTTCCTCCACAGGGATTGTTCCAACAAGTTTTTTTAGTGCCAGTTAGTGACTCCTAACACATTTCCAGAGCAAGAGGCTGCTGGAGCTGTCGTCTCGAAGCTGTGAGCAGGGATCACTGGTGGCCTGTAATACTACTAAGGAATAGCTAATTTTAGCCATCAATGGAGCCTTCTTAAATGGAGTGTTTGTACTCAGGGAAAAAGTTCTATAAACAGAATGATATCACTCAGTGCTGTGGCTGTAACTTCCTAGTCTGAGCAGCAGCAGTTCCTGGCTGGAAGGCAGCACTGAGGGCACTGCTTGCTTTTCAGCTAGTTTTTGTCTTAGAATCATCAGGGTTGGAGGAAACCTCTAAGATCATCGAGTCTAACCATTAACCTGTCACTGCTGGAACCCCTAAACCAGATCCTCCAGCACCAGCTCCAGATGCCTCAAACACTTCCATGGGTGGCAACTCCACCACCTCCCTGGGCAATATCCCAGTGCCTGAGCACCCTAACAGTGATAAAAACCTGTAGAGAGGTTTGAATCATAGAAGGGTTTAGGTTGGAAATAACCTTAAAGATCATTGTCAGTGCAATAATCTGAGGCTTTGGTGTGCAGGAAGATGAATGCTTTGCTGGCTTTGGGTATATAAACTATGTCACCTGCTAATAATAACTCCTAACTAACATAGTGATGCTTGGTGAAGTTTAATACGTAGTGAAGACCTGGAGGAACACAGAGCTGAACTAGCCATGAGTACTGGCGTGCATCAGCCATGCAGTGAAGTGGGAGTTCTGATTCCCACTGAAATGAAACCTTAGTCTCACAAAGTGCTGTTGGCAGGTCACTCCTTTTCCTCTAAGAGTGAAATGCTTGATTGCTCATTGTATCCATGGTGGACCTCGTGCAGTCCCAGCACGAGGAATGCAATATCCCTGCTGCTGCTGAGGGTGGCTGGGTAATGCAAGGACCCCAGGGAGGGGTTAAAATAACTCCACAGGGAGTCATTTTAACAAAGGACACAGTATGGGAGTAGGAGACAGCTGCACCAGCAGTGTCACAGCTGCAAAATGGGAACTGTCTCCTCCGTGCAAAGAGGATTACCAGAATTGAGAGAGAGGATGCAGAACACTACTCCTACTCACTTCAGCAAGGAAGACCTCTGGCTCTTTTAATCCTAGGTCCTGCTTGAATTTCAAAGTGCCATGCAATAAATCCCTGAACAGAAAATGAGGAGCTACTCTGAGCAGAGGAACCAAGGGATGAGCTCCTGGGGGTTCCCACCTCCCTGACCTTCACAGCCTTCACATTCCTCATTGTGTTGGAGAAGTGCTGGTAGAGTGTGGTGAGGGATGTGCCAGTTATCCTTGGAAATGCCTAATGCAGGCATTTCAGTGGAATTAAGGCTGTTATTTTAGCAGCAGGTTTCTCACTGACTCTATTCCTGGTCAGTCACTTGGCTGCTCAGTGGTGGTACCTGGGAGTTGGTGGCTCTTGCTCTGCCATTTGTATGTGGTTATGAATTGTCCAAATCCAAATGAGTTCTTGGCTTTGGTACATTTAAGGGATCTTAACTCAGTGAGATCAACCACAGTGCTTTTCCCTAGGAAATAAAAATCATAGAATCATAGATTGTTAAGGGGTTGGAATGGACATGACAGATCATCCAGTCCCAACCCCTGCCCTGGGCAGGGACACCTCCCACCAGAGCAGGTTGCTCAAGGCTTATCCAACCTGGCTGTGAACACTGCCAGGGTTGGGGCAGCCACAGCCTCCCTGGGCAACCTGGGACAGTGTCTCACCACCCTCACAGGGAAAACTTCTGCCTAATATCTAACCTAAATGTCTCCTCTTCCAATTTCTCCCCATTACTCCTTGTCCTGTCCCTGCAGTTCCTAACCAAGAGTCCCTCTGCAGCTTCCCTGGAGCCCCTTCAGCTCCTGGCAGGTTGCTCTGAGGTCTCCACACAACCTTCTCTTCTCCAGGCTGAACAGACCCAGCTCCTTCAGCCTGTCCTTGTAGGGGAGAGATGCTCCAATCCTTTCGTCAGCTGCATGGCCTCTGCACTTGCTCCAGAATGGAGCAAATGGATTCATAAAGCCCAGCACTGCTATTCCCTTTTTTCAGTGCTCTCCCAGAGGTTAGCAGGGAAATGTTCACTTGCTGAGCTAAAAATCCTTAAATCAAACTTTTATTCCCTAGTTCAGACTTTGCCTGTTGAGCCCATCCCCCAAAATACCTGTGTCTTGCTGCTGGAAGAGCAGGGAGTGCAAGGATAAAGGAGCAGGAAAAGACATTGAGGCTTTCCCAGGAATTCAGTGAACATTGCTGTGAAAAATCACCCTGTAATTTTGGCAGTTCAGCCATGCAGGGGAGAAGAACTTCTCAGTTCATTTATCAAAGCACTTGCAATTCAAAGCAGGTGAAGCACTAAAAACGTATTGAGCAGTGAGAGATCATTTCTATGGCCTGTGTTGCTCTCGGTGTACAATCGATGGGGACAGGGGATGGGACTTATCCTGGTCATTACCTCTGTGCTGATGTTCTCAGGAAGGCAATTGATTTGGTGAGGCTTAAAACAGCCTTGGCCTTCAGCACAGTGGGAAGGGTCATTTCCAAAACAAAATGTATTGATGGTGTGGAATTAACCCCCAGGGTTTGGGCAGGATTTGCTCCCTTGGAATCAGTGGTTTCCAGACACCAGGAGCTCCCCGGGCCAGACCCAGGGGTGCAGTAAGTCCCTTAGTAACTGGAGTGGCCACGGTGGATGAAGCAGAGCCGTAGGATTGCTTTGATCTTCGTCTTAAGCTGACACAGGTTACAGCCTGTATCAGTGGAAATCCACGTTTGTAATACCCAGCATCACATGGGAAGCCGAGTGATTCCTTTTATCAAGTTGTCCCAGAAACTCCACCATTGCTTATTCCATCCTTTGCTCTTGGGGATCACATCTGAGAAGTTTCTCCTCAGCCAGGGAAACGTGTCAGTGTCGAGTCCCCTGTTAGTCGGTTTCAGGTTAGTTATGCTCATCACAGCCCAACACAGGTGGGAGCAGAGCTCCCTCCACCCCACACATCCCATGCCCATCCCACCCTCTGCCCCAGGTGCCTCTTTGCTGCTGCTTCCCCTGAGCCTCCAGCTCTCACCCTGCCCCAGAGCTGCTGGACCAGCCCGAGGATGCTGCACAGGGACCTGTTACCAGCTCTCTGC
>NW_008684470.1:0-1526 GCF_000695815.1 Acanthisitta chloris | reverse complement strand
ACCAAACTGAATGTGTTTTTCAAGCTTAAGCTAATCCTTTTTAAAGCTTTATTAATGCTGAATTGTATTTGAGTCTATCTGTTTATTTCTGCTTCCTCTTAGACTTTATTCCTTATTTGAGAGAGAGACAGCGAGTCTACTAGGACTCTTGAAACCTTGGTTCCCTTTCAGAAAGGAGAAAATCTTAAGAGTTTTCCAACCTATTTTTTTTCAAACACATGAATTTTCATTCTATTTGCATTTAAAATACTTTCACAATTTAATATTAAATGTTGGGTAACAAAACCCAGTAGCATTTCCAACTGGAAAGGAGTATGTTGGGTGTAACTCAGAGGGGAAATTCTGCTTGCAAAGTGATGGTTTTCCAGTGAGGTGGATCAAGCAGGAGCTTGATGGATTGAATTGCCTGACATCAATGGCAACAGTCTGAGCTTTTAGTGGCAGCAAGAAGGGATTTCCTTCTAGTTTTCCTCTGAAAACTGTCACAGTGCAAACTTTTCCAGCCTCACACAGTCTGACTTGTAATTTTTTATGCTTTTTTAACATTTTGAGTCCCACTTGCAAAGAACAGGAGTGTTTTGGCTATTTTTGCAGGAGACAGACACTGCTCTGTGAGTAACAAAGTCTCTCAGATCTCCCTGGAGCAACCTTCACCTCTCAGCCCTGCTGCTCCTCAAGGATGAGCCAACCAGCTGCTGGTGCCAGGGTGGGTGCACAGATTTCCTTCTGCTTTCAGCACAGGTGATGAAGGGAAGATGTTGGCCAAGAGCCTCATGGCGCTGACATCCACCTGGCGTGTGGGAGCTGAAGAACAAGAGGCTTTCACTTGTTCTGTGCAGTGTGTTTCTAATTTTAATTTAGCTAATTGCTTCCTAATCCTGGGAGGTGCCAGGGAGATGCCAAGGGGAAATAAAGTCAGACTTCTTAGCAGAGCCTGCTGTGGTACGACAAAGGGTGATGGTTTTGACTGAAGGAGGGTTGATTTAGATTAGGTACAAAGAGGAAGTTTTTTACCATGAGGGAGGTTACACACTGGCACAGGTTACCCAGAGAAGCTGTGGATGCTACATCCTTGGGAACATTCAAGCCAGGCTGGATGGGGCTTGGAGCCACCTGCACTAGTTGAAAATGCCCCTGCTTATTTCAGGGGCGTTGTAACTAGATGAGCTGTAAAGGTCTCTTCCAACCCAAACCATTCTATGATTCCATGATGCAGTGGGATGCCTTCCTCATGCCTGAGGCTTTTGGAGGTTGCTCTGAAGTCTCCACACAACCTTCTCTTCTCCAGGCTGAACAGCCCCAGGTAAGAATTGTCTCTCTCACTGTGCTGTCTGGTAACCAGTGTTCCCAGTGGGGCAGGAGTCAGGGCTGCCACTGTGACAGAACCCAGTGCCTCCCCTCAAGCCTCTCTGCCACTGCTCCTCCAAGCCAGGCTGCTCCTTGCATAAAATCCTCCAAAACAAAATAAACTCTACACTTCTGCTGCTCCATAGCGAACGTGGAGCAGGTGGATGGCGAATTCCTGG
>NW_008684469.1:30215-32376 GCF_000695815.1 Acanthisitta chloris | reverse complement strand
GTGCCGCCGGTCCCGGGAGCCGCCGTCCCTCGCAGCCTGTTGCTGCCCCTCGAGCTTCGATGTCTTTCCGCCCCTCCGGGTTTTCATGTGGGTTTAAGGGCATTAGGTCTGATGCAGTCGGGGGGCTAAGAATAGCCGTGTGCGAGGTGCCGTGGCCGGAGGGTGTGTTGCTCCCGCGGGATGCGGGAAGGGTCGGTTTTCCAGGCGCTCCGCGGTGGTAGAGTGTGGTCGGGGCAGCCAGGGCTGGGATTGGAATTGGTATGCGGTGCACTAACCGGGAGGAATTGCCTTTCTTTATCTGCGGGAAAGTATGAAGCTGAGTAATTTGCAAGTGCGGCAGACAGCAAGTCTGAGCTTATTCTTCATTAACTGGGAATCTGCTCTGGTTGTGTGTCTGGGATAATGTACCTAGAGAGTGTTGCATATAGAATAAGGTTCTTCATGCAGCCAAATGGAACTCTAACCATTTTGTAGTTTAATAGAAGTTGTGACAAAATTTTTGGTGGATGCCGAGCTCCAATCTGATGATCTCAGTCTGCCCAAAATTATCTTAGCCATCCTAAACTTATTGTTTTCTCTTTTACTTGCTCCTTGTGCTTATTTTAAGGGTTATTCATTCTCATTCTGTCAGCACTTTCCCCATAGTTTCAGTGGTTTGCCATTTCTCACTCCATTTCTGGGTGGGCAAAAGCCTGTGACTATCACTGTGGAAAGAGAACACCTTTCTGCTCTTTTAGTAAATCTCTTTTGGACTAAAAACTACTTATTTTGGACTAAAAACTACTTATTGCTTTAAGTAATAATTGAATTAAATTTATTCCTGAGTGAATAGTCATCGAAAATAAAATTGGGACCAGCGGTGCCCTTGTAAAAAGGGTTAATTTACATTAGAATTAGGAGTTAATGGTTGAATATGAAAGGCCTGGGCAGTTTGCAGCTGTTATTGCTCTCAGAAAATGAGTATTTGGAATGGAAGTGTTGTGATCGTGGAGCAGCATCATCAATCTTTGCAGATGCAGTACCATTATTAGCATCCCTCTTACCTCTGGGGCACAGAGTTATCTTCCGTTTCCAGACACAAGTTTTATCTTCTATCAAATTCTGGCTCTGCAGCGTAGCTGGTGAGCAGCGCTGTGCTGTTTATTAGGTGCCAGCCTGCCTTAAATCTCTGCTAAATGTGTAAGGGAGAGATACCTCCTGGCTCTGAGCAAGCAGTGAGACTGAGTACCCTTGTTCCTTCAGAGATTTTTCCCTTTGGGAGAACAGTTTTAAGGATTCAGGGAGGCTTGCTGACTTTACGATGTGTGTGTTCCATTTGCCTAAGGAATCTTTATGCAGCCGTGGTGAAAATACCTCTTGATGATGTTTTCTCCGGCTTTATTCCCTGCAGTCCACGCGCTGTTCATCTGGGCTGTGAATTTATGGCTGGATAAGAGCTCGAAGGCTCTTAGTATGTGGTTGTGGTCAGTTCTGTTGTCTTAGAGGCAGACTGAAGAGAGGCAAGAGGGTTCTTTTCCTTCAGAAATCATTTTTTTTTTTCTCTTTCTCCTTTTGCATCAGGTCTTGAAGCTTAGAGTGAAGGTTTCTCTTCACGGTGCATGGACGGAAAGCCAATGCGCAGGTAAGACCTGAGAAACAACTGTTCTTCTCTTACCCAAATAGGGTAAGTCATGTGAGTTGGTTTTGTACGTGCCTAGGCCATAAAATGTTGCTTGGTTCGGGTTTTTCCTTTCTTAAAAGCCTGGCTAGAAGAATTAATAACTCATTCCTCTTTAGTCCTTACTTGAATGTATTTAGTTTTCAATATTTACAAGACCAGATGTCTTTCAGGGAGAATATAAAGGACAAGTTATAGTAATTCTCTATCTCCCCTTCCTACTTCCCCCATTTACTGTCATATTTAAAATTCAGTATTTAATTACTTGGGTATTCAAATTGTGTAAAATAAACTGCCTGGGAATAAATTTAAACTTGATTTCCAAGGGGCATTATTTTTTCCCTTAACTAAAGGAATTTGATGGGGTGAGGTCTTGGGTGGAAAGGAGATTTCCTTTTCTAATTATGGCTGCCAGCTGCCTCGGTTCTAATGAGCTGAAGATGCAGCTGAAGTTTTAATTCAGGGGAGTTCTTGCTGTGGTTGTGTCAGAAACATTATCTGTCA
>NW_008684469.1:261-30194 GCF_000695815.1 Acanthisitta chloris | reverse complement strand
AGGATGACAGGTTTGCAAACAGGGTTTCCTGCTACTTCTAGTTGCTTTTCACTCTTTGATGGCAATCCCACGGCAAAACTCAGCAGCAGATGTATTTCTGTACGTGATACAGGCGGTGTGGAAGTGAGGCTTCCTGAAGATCTTCACCTCTCACTGAAGAGAACTCATGCAATGAGCTTAGTCTGTGCTCTTTGGCATGTCAAAAGAAGGAAAACTTTATTATGGGTAATTCTGTAAAGAGTCATGTAAGAGAAGACAAAAATTTTAACCGCAGATGAATATACAGAGCATTTTTAGCTCCAGAAATCATCAGCCTAGGTTCTGTATGAGGAGGTATGAAATAGTCATTTAAAGCCTTGAAGAATGGCATGATGATGTTTAATTAAATGAACTTCTCAAGCACAACAGGGAAAAAAAAGCTTGTGCCACTGCTGCAGTCAAGCTAATGAGTAAACCCTGGGACATGATATTGGCATCACTGAGACTGTGTGTTGTTCAGTATTTTTGCCAGCATAAAAAAATGTGGTTTAGACAATGAGGAACCGTATGTGACTTTTTACACTGAATTCCTTTTTGTCCAAGACGTATTAAGTAGCAGATGAGCTCTCTTCCATTTTAGTCTTCTACAGTAGAGATTGTGTAAATCTTAGCCAGCATAAACCACAGCTTTTCAGGTTGTGAACCATTTATCAAAACATTTTTTCAAAATGGTATAAAATTGGTGATTAGCTTGGTTTGTGTTCTTGTTTTTTCTCTACTCTACTTTTCGTATCCCTAATGGAGAAATTGGGGTTCTAAATTTATTCTGCCTGCTGTTACCTGCATGTCACATTGAGGCAGAGAGCTCAGGTGCTGAAGTTCGTGTGTCTTTTTGTGGCCTTGGACTTGCTATCATGGAAGGTCTGTCTGCCACTCAGGCTAGGTAGATTTAGTGGTGGGCAACAGCACAGGGCTGAAGAAGTAGAGGTGTTTTATTGTTGCTGCAGTCTGGGCTGACAAGCAAGGCTCTGTCATGAGCTGTGGACTTCAGTTCTTGAATATGCTTTGCATTTTAAGGGTCTCTGTGTGGACTGTTAAAATTTCTGTTTGTTCTTCTACTGCCTGTCTTAGCAGAAAAGGATAAAAGCTTCCTGATTGGATTTCGGGCTCAGATCTTCCTATGAAGTCCAGCTGAGCAGATGGCAGATCACTTCCTTTTATCCTTTTTCTCAGGGCTCTGCAGCCATTTAAGACCCCATGTGAGGGTCCTGGTAGATCCTGCAAGGAGAGGGGAGTGAAGCTTGGTCAGTACCAGATTAGCAAACACAGTAAGATGGTATCAAATGTGTACAGCATTCAGAATGGGAAGTACAGTTTGAACAGACAAGGAATTCCTGCTATTCCTGTCAAGATTACAGTAGAGAAATGCTCAAACAGGATCTCCATAAGGAATGAAGGGATAGTCAGGGCAAGCTATTCTTGCTTACTGCCAGGGAGAGAGCATGGTTTTGCTGAAGGTAAAAGCAAGGAAGCAGGGACCTCTCCAGTGAAGAGCATGGTCCCACAGCACCTGAGCAAGGAGGGCAGAGCAGATCTGATGGCCAGGGTGAGTCGAGTCCTGTACTCTTCCGTGAAGTCTCTGTGATGGGGAGGAATGGAAGTCAAGCCAGGAAGCAGCTCAGCAGGTCAGTACCCCTGGATGCAGTTAGGTGCAGACATGCCTTGAACATAGCTCAGGCATGAGGGCTTGAGCAGCTCCCAAGCAAAGTGGAGAGGCTCTCCCAGCTCTTTCTCACCCAGCTTTTTCCTGGCTACCTTTTCCCAGGTTCCAGCTGTGCTGTATGGGAGCTGGCTTGAGCACAGCCAGCCAGACCCTGCTGGAGGAAGGAGGCTTCAGATCCCAATGGTGCACTTGGGACCCCTCTGTGTGCTCAGGAAGTTAGCCATGTGCTTGGACATAGCTCTTGCCCAAAACAAACTACAAAAGGCTCAGGAAGGTTTTGGAAGATTCCAGTAATGATCTCATCTGTCAGGGTATGGACATCCTCATTCTTGGTAAAACTGAGTTTTCTGAGCTTGGTCAGTGAAAATCAGACTGAACAAGGTAAATGGGGACAAACACACCAGATCCTCTCTGTTCTCCTTTTGTGTAACATAAGTTAGTCAGGTTTACCTACTTGTTTGCATAACTCAACTTCATGGAGAACATACCAAAACCTTGCTGGCTGACAAGAAGATCAATCAGTGGTATTTTTACTAAAAATCAGACTTTTAACTAATTAATCCTAGAGTACTGATTGCCACAAAAAAAAGCATTTCCATTTACGTAGTTGATGGTGTTGTGGTGATGACTTCTGTTGCCAAAGGCTGCCAAATCAAAGGTCTTTGTTCTAGCAGTTCTGTAATGAGTGTAGGAAACATTTCTTTTGTGCATGTGTTAAATTCAAGGCAAGGCATTGACAGAAATCACTGCTGGTTTGGTTTGTTGTCTCTATTTGCTAGAGACAATTTTCCTGAGATGTGTGTTATTAGGTGTTCTTTTGAACTTTGGAAGAAGCTGCTATGGGGATGGATGTCTCGTAGGTGCCTGTGTTAATGAATGAAATTTTGGGATAGGGGAATAAAATGGAGGCAGAGCAGCCTGTTTATTTAGCTGACTTAGTGCTGCAGAATGCCTGTGTTCCCATTTGTACTTCTCAGCAGTGTGCTACAAAAACTGATCCTTTGTCAGCCCTTTCTTAATCCCATTGTATTTGCTGATTTCCCCAGCCCTGCATTTTGATGGAAGCTAATCCCAGAATATCTGCATAGCTGGGTGTGAATCTTTTATCCTTGCATTCACGTTTCCTCTCGGATCCTCAGCCCTCCTTAATCACCCTGAGTCTTCAGGAGCAGCTCTAAGCTTTGTGTGTGGGGGGAAGCAGCTAGCCTGCCATGTGAGAATCAAGTGCTGCCTTCTGTCTTTCACACCTCTAAGCTACTGACTCATCATTTCATTCTCTATGCATACATATGCATAATGCACACATAATGCAGTTGAATTATTATCCTCGTGGAGACACATGCCATCAGACAGTGTCCTTTGAATTCACAGTTCTGTGCCCGTGTGTAGCAACAACCCACCGTGCTTAACATCAAGCATCTGGGTTGATCCAGTGTGGAAATTCCTAAGCCCATTGATCACTAGCTTCTGCATTACCCAGAGATAAGTTATGGATGAATCAGGAGTTCTAATTTGATTCTTACTCTTTTTTTCCCATCCATTCAATTTTCTTTAATCATTAACCAGCACTTTCTTTCCTGGAGGAAGGAAAGGAGGCTGGATACAATGCAGGCATGCAGATAAATGCTGGTGGGAACAATGCAGGAATGACTCCAGTTCTTGCTAACCAGACTCCTTTTCAGTTTGTTAAAGAAGTGTTTAACAGCCTCATTTGGGCAGAAAAGTCCTGTTCTGTCCTGGCTAGGAAGACTAGGACTAGTGCCTAAATCTGGCATAAGCTGATGCATCCCATTCCTCTTCGTCAGCAGAGTGTCTTGGATGGTGGGATTGGCAAGGTTCTCTGTATTCCTTATGGCAGCATAGCTTTAAGCTAATCTTTCTATACTCAGAACCTGTGCCAGTCTAAAAAGCTCCTTGAGATCTGCTTTTGGGCTGGTTTTGGTGGAAGGTGCACTTGAAGAGAGCCTGCAGGTGTAACAGGGGTTCTGTTTCCAAAAGGAGGGCCTGGCCTGGATGTGCTCCATCTCTTGTGGTCTGTACTAATGTGAAATGGGTTTTTATTTGAAGAATGTTTGATCTGTACTTAGATGGTTTGACTGTCAGCCTGGTCAAGATGAACTGTCCAAAATCCTAGTAGCATGTGTCTTAAAGGAGCTTTTATTTTCTCCTTGTTTGTTGCTTTCTTTTTTCTCCCAGGGTTTGGTTTAGAACCCCCAATGCACAATAAAATCCACTTGGCTTGCTTTGCAAGAGTTAGACTCCACAGGGAAATGTTTGTCACCACCTTTCTCCATCTCTTGGTAGAGGGATTAAATCACTTACCCTTTGGTCTTGGCTGCTAAGGACTATGAAATTAAGCCAATTAGTTAAATTAATCTTTAGCCAAGGTTTCTTGGACTTTTTTTAGGGGTACCATTAAATTTGGTTTATATGTACTGCTGTGAGGAGAGCTTAGCTGCATTGTTTGTGAGGAACTTGGCAGAGCTTTGAAAATGGTTGTCAAACCCCACAAGGTGAATTTGGGTTGTGAGGGACAGGAGTGGGTGGAGGAGAGCGAGAGGCAGTGTAACAGCAGAAGGATTTGTCAGAGGTGTCAGTAAAGGAGAAGAGTGATGCATGTAAAAAAGATGGAGTAGGGATAAAAACCCAAAGCATTTAAGGTGCAGAGACTGAGCAGGAGCAAGCAGCAAAACCCAGAGGGGAGGCCCAGCTGGATCTGTGTAACTAAGATATGAGGAAGAGGTAATGGTCTGAAACATCTGAATATGATGATCAAGGAGAGGGTGTGGAGGGAATGGGAAAACAGGCTAAGATGCAAGTGAATAATTGGAACTGCTGCAAAGAGACTGGTTTCCCCATGGTTAGAAAGTGCATTTGACATAATAATGAGAGGAAAAGATGTGAGTTACTTGTTTTTTAATTCTTTCAAGCCTACTGCAAATTTTATTGAGCAATGGCAAAGCCAAGCTTGATTTCTTTTTAACTCTCAGTATGAACAAAGTGAGGCAGTGGCAGCTCACAAATGTCAGTGCACCAGAGAAGCTGGAAATGGACAGCATGTAGATCTCCATCAGCCATAAAACATCACTGTTCTGAGATCTTGCTCAATGTGCTTTAATTGCTCTAAGTGAGGGGTTTGCTTCGATGTGTGAAGAGGCAACAGTTTCCTGATTTTCTTTAATTTCTTAGTAATTGATATTTCACTGGTGCTGGTGCATCTTTTTAAATAATTATGTATGATTTGTGGCAGAAATTCACCTATGCTTGGAACATGCTAAATGGCATTTCGGTTATGTGTGTGCTGATCTGCTTATTTAGCTGATCTGATTGCTCAAAATAAAGTTGGGGTTAATTCTTGTTTAGCACCAGTTTCAGTCATAACTGGATAGTGAAGCCTGGGGTGTAGGCAGACTGTTCAGAGTGAGGTAAGAGATGTGTCATCTTGGTTCATCCCTGGAGAACTGCAGAAGGGCTCGAGGCAATGCTGCCTTCCCTTTCTCTGGAGTTACAGCACACATGGTGCAAAGTGTTAGCATTGCCCTGCTGCTGAGCAGAAGGATATTTAGTTGGACTCTATGACCCTTGTGGGTCCCTTCCAGTTCAGAGTATTCTGTGGTACTGCACTTAAGCTGTGGCAGAGCTGACGTCTCTTCAGGGAGGTGAGGGATAAAGGAAAGGGACCTGAACTTCTGTCAAGAAAGACAACAGTTAGCTAGAATGTTGCGTGTGGAACTGGGAAGATGGTATGTTTTTTCTCTCCGTTCCAGTAACTCGATTTATTCTTCAAGAAGTGTTTGGACAATGCTCTCTGGCGCATGGTATGATTGTCAGGGATGTCCTGTGGAGGGCCAAGAGTTGGACTTCATGATCCTTGTGGGTCCCTTCCAGCTCCAAATATTCTCTGATTCTGTGATGTATTCTTAAGTCATTCTTCACCTCTGAAGTTACCATCCTGACTTGAATTTCTTCCCTTTTTTTTGGTAGGTTGATAGTGGTGACACTTGGATTGCTTTGACTCTTTCCTATTTGGTTTGATAATCCCATTTGCCTTCTGCAGTCCTTAATCTGCCATTATTGGGAAAGGTTAACCTTCTTTTGAAGCGTGTCAGGGAAGGTGGATTGAGTCAGGAGCCTTCATAATTCAAAAATAACTGGAGAGGTGATGATTAAGTGTGGGTATTCTGTGAACCTGAAAGATACTTACAGTAGTCTGCAGGCCATCTTAAGTTACTGAAGTCTGTGTGACAGTTTAGTGTGCTCAGATATTGCAGTGATGAGTGACCCAAGTGAAAACGTAGGTAGAAGAACAGAGAAGTTTGCTTAAATTGTGCAGCTGGGATTCTTTGCAGTGGAAATCCATCTCCAGCTCTGTCAAAGAAAACTCAAGTGACAGCAGGCAAGTCACCTAATCTCTTCTTTGAGTCACTTGCTGTGAAATGGGGGTAATACTTCTCCACCACGCCAGGCTGCCATGAGGTTCGGTTAATAAATATGTATGTGTAGCTGGATATTACAGCAGTGTGTCACAGAAAGCCTATAAAAATAGGTATAAATAGAAGCTCATTGCAAGTTGGCATTTGTTTACTCCTAAGTAAGCTTTGGTTTGAGGTGAATTCCTCTTTCATGTGGTCACGTGCCTGTTCTCACGTTCCGGCACGGACTTACGGCACTGCCGGTTTTGCGCTCGTAACCGGCACGAGCCGTGGAGCTCCGGCTGACCCCGAGTGGTGGATTCCTTGACCATGGTCCTGTATTACTATTTCCTCCGCTACAGGTGTACCAGTACTCGACCAGGAGAGACCGGAATGGACGTGACCAGCCGCTGCACACTTGGAGATCCCAACAAGCTGCCCGAAGGGGTGCCGCAGCCTGCTCGCATGCCCTACATCTCCGACAAGCACCCTCGGCAAACTCTGGAAGTCATCAATCTCCTCCGGAAGCACCGGGAGCTGTGCGATGTGGTGCTGGTAGTCGGCGCGAAGAAGATCTACGCCCACAGGGTGATTCTGTCAGCCTGCAGCCCGTACTTCCGAGCCATGTTCACCGGGGAGCTGGCCGAGTCTCGGCAGACGGAAGTAGTGATCAGAGACATCGATGAAAGGGCCATGGAACTGCTGATCGACTTTGCCTACACCTCCCAGATCACGGTAGAAGAGGGAAATGTCCAGACCTTGTTGCCAGCTGCTTGCCTTCTCCAGCTGGCTGAGATCCAGGAGGCCTGCTGCGAATTCCTTAAGAGACAGTTGGACCCTTCCAATTGCCTGGGCATCCGAGCTTTTGCTGACACTCACTCGTGCCGTGAGCTGCTGAGGATTGCTGACAAGTTCACACAGCATAACTTCCAGGAGGTAAGAAGCTAGTGTTCTGGACTTGTGATGCAGAATGTGTCAATGTGTCCTGTGAGGGCTTTGAGCCACTCTCACTTGGTGCTTCTTTCCAAATCCTGCCTTTACATCTGCTCTGTGCCCCTATAGTGATGGGTGCCAGATGTTAGGTGAGGAAGAAAGAGGGAAGAGGTGCTGATTGGGCTGTGTTGTACTGGTGGTTTTTATATGATCCACAGCATTTCTTCTCTGAAAGTTGTGTGGGGAGTGCTATGTGGAAGGCAAGGTCACAGGTGTAGTTGTATTTGGCATTGAATCTGACACGGTATGACCTAGCACTCCTCTTTCAGAAATGTTCTGAATTCTACATGATTGCAGGGGAGGCAGGTGTTAAAGTGAGGGCAACACATCAATAGAAGCAAAAAAATTGGTGTTGAGCTTTTGGATTGAAAAAATAGGCGTATGGGGGAGCATACAGCTGCCTCAGTGGACTCTTCAACTCCCTTGCTGTAGCAGAACTAGGGTTTTGCATCTATTATTCAGCAGAAGTTTGAAAGGAATTCAAATGTGTAATATTGTAGCTGACCTTTATAAGCTCAAGTCTCTCATTCTTTGTTAATTCTGCCTAGATGATTTTTTGGGAAAAAAAATGCCAGCAGCTGGTTCAGGGAAGGATCAGCATAATAATTAAGGATTCTGTGAGCAGTAGGCAGAGAAGAGTGGGTCTTTACTGAACTGTCACATCAAAATGCATAAAGGAGCCTAACTCTTTAAAGTAATATCTTTCCTGAGCCCTGGTTGGAAGGGCAAGAATTTGTGTGTGTTTTGGAAGCAGCTACTCTGTAGGAACATGCTCAGCATGCAGGTCTGGTCCCTTGCTAGAGAGATTCATCTCTTGCCACTTCCAGAAACTGCACTCTGCCACCCCTTGGGACAGGTAGCCTGCTGCAGAGAAATCTCTTCCCACCTGCTTCACAGGTAGATCCTTTCCAAAGGGAGTAACTCCAGTATCGATTCCTGATGCTAAATTAGTTTCCCCAGAGAAGCAGCAGTATACAAGGTGCTGTGAGTGATTGCAGCTTGCCATCTTTTTTCCTTTGACATGCAGGAGGCAGGTTGGAATTGTATTAATGTCAGTCAGGTAGTACTTAAAAATCTGAGCAGAAGCAAACAAAACAGAACGTGACTGCTGGACACAATGAAGACAATACTTCGTGTCTAATCGTAGGCACGACATCAGTTTATTCTAGAAGTTGCAATTAAATGCATGTTTTCTAACCAGATAGAATTTGCTGTTTAAGATGAGTTTGGTTTTTGCAGGCCTTGGTGATTTCCCAAACCTCTACATTTTAGCTGGCCATTTCACATTCTCTGTGCTTGCTCTGCACTTCTTTTCTTCTGCATTTGTTTTTAGGGAACAAGATGGTAACCAGATGGTCGTTTGTTTTCAGTGCTTGGTGGTTTTAATGGTTAGATCTTGTTATTACATGAGCAGACCATGCTTACAAGCCTCTAAATAACTTTATAACAGCTTTACAGTTCTGTTTGAAAATGTTTTAGCACTAATACATGCAGCTGGCTGTTCAGAGCTGCTTGCTATGGTCTCCTCTTTTGCAGTCCCATTCTGTCTTCCTTATCCCCGTTAAAGCACACAAAGGCAAAGGTTTTGGACTCATTAAAACACTCTTCCTCAGAGGTGATGTAAATTATAATTGACTTAGCTGAATCACAGCCTCTGGAAAACAATTTCTTAGATTAGAGCACTATTTCTTTGGCCTGGGCAGGTTTTGATGTCCCTTTCGGTGCCTCAGGAGTTTTGCAGCTCTTCAACCTTAATGATCACTTCTTCTGCTCCCAATGTTTCTGTTCCAGGGATGGAGGATTCTTAGATAACGGAACAGAGACACACTCAGGTAGTAAATTCAAAGTGATTTATTCCACCTGCATGTCTGTGTGCCCTTACAAAAAGGATATAAAGTCTACTACATTAAAAAGGGAAAAGTTAGGTCCCTAGCAATTAAGAGTACACACCGACCCCAAGAGTGATGAGATGAGTGGGCCAGTGCAGAGTCACATTCTGGGGGTGCAGACACAGGAGCTCAGCAGGAGTTCACACAGAGTCGACGTGGTCCTTGAGTTCTGGAGAGCCCCCTGAAGGTGTGTGTGGCCTCATAGATCAGAATTTTGCTGTGCCATCCTGATGTGACCAATACACAACAGGATGAGGTGGGTCTGAATTTCTGGGGCACCAACATGCCTGTGGTCACATAGGTTTTGTGGGTGGTCATCAGTCTCCTCTGGGGGTCGTTACTTCCTCTCCTTTCCTCATCATCACCTCTAAGTGTCCTTGGGGCTGTTTGGCAGTCAGTCAAGGCTCATTAACCTTTTGTTCTCCTTAGCTGAAGTTTTCTCACTGCTTACTCCTTCAGTCCCACAGGCCAACTGCACCTGCTTACTCCCTTCTCACTCCATTCCCACGGGAGAGCTGCAACTGCTAATTTTATATTCAGTTTGACATGGCCTGTTGCAGACCATCTCCATTTACAAGTGTCTTTGGACACAATTTCTCTGCAGACAATGTTAGTGGTGCTGCTTGTTGGGATTTTACTCTGCCAGTGTTCTCCATCTGGAGAGCAGATTGGTAATCCCTGGTGGAAGCGACGGACTTGGCTACGTAATCATCCTCCATTGTGGAGGCTGAGAACTGACTGAGAAATGTGCCTTCCTCTGCAGAGGCTGTGTGGTCATCGTTCCCCCAAGCTGACAGAACGAAACGTGAGATGGGAATTTCCTGGATGGCAATGTGAAATATTAAGCACCTAGGCATCAGGCCAACCCATGCAGTTACTTTGAATGCAGTTTGAATTGCTTCATGTCCTCTGCTGTGCTAACCTCTAGTTCTATTAATTTTTATGTGTATTGCTGCATTACATCATTAACTTCTTGGTAAAATGTTTTTCCATTGCCCCCAATTTAATTTGTTGCCTAAAAGCCCTAGTGAATCTTGTGCATGTGATGTGAAATGGGTCTATTAACAACTCTGCTGTACAAGAAAACCCTTTTTTTGGTTGGTCTCTTGACATCTGTGTGAAGGGGAAAATATACTTAAGGATGAACAACTTGTGCTTTTATCGACAGACAAAAAATTGCAGTTCATATTGTGTAGTCTGACATTTATTCTATCTGTTTGTAAAAGCAGTGATGTACATGAATACCTCAGAGGAAATGAAACCCATCCAATTCTTGTTCAGTAAGCAAGTCAGTCAAATAGACCATTAATATTAGTCAGGTAATTATGAGTGTCTTGATAATTAAGCCAAAATAAGCCAAAGCATTTAAAATAATTATTTGCTTTACTATGTAAACGAACAAGTTGCATAGTGGTAATAATTTGGTTTGCAGAAATGCTTCTAGTGCACTGAAGTTTGAGAGGCCAACAATGCGACTGGGGGTTTTGAGGGTGGAAGGGAGAGACTGGATGACCATCCTTAACTCATAGGTTTCTAGAGCTGCTGTTCTCAGAGTCTGAGGCTGCTTTTACAAACTGGCAGGGAACAGTGTAGCTCTAACTGGTCTTTGTAGGAGGCAGGGAGGCTATGGAAAAAAGCTGATAAGGATCTTTATTGACCAACCTAGTTCTTAGTCTAAAGCTGAGGCAGTGTGTGGGCCAACCTTGTCATGGCCCTTACTGCCCCTGATAGCCCATGGGATCTAAGACCCAAGTCTGGTAACTGTTCTTGTTGTCTTCTGTGTTCTTTTTCAACGATATTTTCTGTTGTCTGTAACTTGGCAGGTCTTGCCTATTTGTTCAGTGCTCTAAAGTGATTTCTTTAGGTAATTAGAAGGACTGCACAGCTGACTGCTGGTGAGATGATCGTGTCAGAGAATGTTTTTCTGTAATTTATGCAGCAAATCAGAAAATAAGTCACGGAATTTTAGTGTGGTCTCAAATGATAAGGACAAACCAATATTCAGTTATTTTCTGTCACTGAATCTCTCAGAGATTGCAAGTTACAGACTGGGAATGCTTTTAGGGAAGCCAGGCTGGCAGTTATCAATCCAACCATTTCTGCATTGTTTATTTTGACTTTTGCATCTTTCCCATGGACGTGGTGCCTGTGCAGGAGCAGTGGTTGTGTGTGAGCTCTCAGGGCAGTGTGACAGACTCACGTGTGCTCAGTGCTGTGCTGTGTGAGCAGTCCTCCAGCGGCAGCCAAAGCCTCCTGAGAAACTTGGTTGCTATCTTGGATGCTGAAGGAATTAATGTGTTTGCAGATTGTCAGTGGCTTGAATTTCACAAGAGATCAGTCCTTAGGGGCTTGGGAGGCTCCAATTCCCTCTTCAGTGCATCTCGACTTGTGCGTACTCCATGTATATATTTAGAGCAAATGAAAGAGGCAAGATCAAATGATTCCCTCGCCTGAAATATTCTCTGTTCTGCCACAAATCAGCATTCAGGCTTTCCATGTTCTCTGCAATGCCTCTGGTAACTTGTTTAAGACTTATTTTTGTGCTCTGCTTTGGTTTTCCTGTGAATCTCTCTACTCCAGTGCAGCTTTTCAGTCACGTATTTATCACGGTTTTATTTCTGCTCTCTGTATCAGACACAACAAACAGAATGATTTTAAAGAAGGGATTTATTTTTCCTAAATTTTGAAACCTGATCAGTGTGCTCTGTGGTTTAACCCTTTAAAAGTGTCCTACAAAAAAAACTTGATGTAAAATTCCCTTTCACTTGCATCCCCTTCTAAAAGTGTCTTTCTTGTGTTGGTAGTTCCTGACTGCAGTCTGCTCTGTGCAGAAACCCTTTGCTGTCAAAACTGATGGATATTTGGTGTTTTACTGGGTCAGCCCATGAAGTGCTGGAGTGGTGAATAGCTCTGGTGCTTTGGCCACTGTCCTGACTTTCTTCCTGTCTGCTCTGTGCAGAAACCCTTTGCTGTCAAAACTGATGGATATTTGGTGTTTTACTGGGTCAGCCCATGAAGTGCTGGAGTGGTGAATAGCTCTGGTGTTTTGGCCACTGTCCTGACTTCCTTCCTTTTTTTTTTGCTTTCCCTTTCCCAGGTAATGGAGAGTGAGGAGTTCATGCTGCTTCCTGCCAATCAGCTCATAGACATTATATCCAGTGACGAGTTAAATGTTCGCAGTGAAGAGCAGGTGTTCAATGCTGTGATGGCCTGGGTGAAATACAGCATTCAGGAAAGAAGACCCCAGCTGCCACAGGTAATCTTGAGCACAGTGACATTCCAGACTGCTTTATCCAGGGGAAGAGTAATGAGGGCTGATAGGGTGGTGCCACAGCAGTTCTGAGTGCACAGAGACACTGAAATTCTGACTCCCACCTGTGTTAGGTGGTGACTTGCACTCTCCCTTCATCTTGGCTCAAAGCTGCACTGGCTAGAGCCTTAAATAGGGACTTTGTTGAATTGTTTCCAGGTAGGACTTGCCAAACTAGCTCACTCCAGCAGTCTGTCCAGACAAACCTGCCTGCACTGCTTCGAGTGTCATATCAAAAACACCGTGGATAAGAAAAATCTTGTCTCAGTTTGCAGTGCATCCTTAAGCTTTGCTGTTTGATTTGTGCCTCAGCCCTCATGATGTTATACTGGAGCTTGTCAGAATGGTTTTGTTGGAATGTGATGCTTCATCTAAGCCAAGGCATTTCACAGAGCAGAACCCATTCTGACAAAGCTGTCAGCCCAAAGCCTCTGAAGTCTCAGGCTGGCTGATCAAAAGAGGTGAGCGTCTGCCTGCCTCAGTGTTTCTGCTTTGGAAATAGACATTAAATGCAACTTTATTTACTGGAAAGCTTTTGAAAATGGTTTTAAATAAACAAACCAAACCAGAAAAACCTGCTCTTCTCAAGGCAGATCTTAATCCTGTTATAACTGTTTGCCTCTGTCTATACCTGCTTGTTCATTTAAATTCTAAACCATTGTGAAAGGCATCTGATTTCTTCTTGTTCATTTACTCTGCAGTACCACTCACATTTTAGAGAGCTAAATGTTTGATAAAACTACCAACTAAATTAGTGTTCAGGTAGATGCATTGACATCTGTCATTCTTTTAAGGTTTCCAACCGTGACCTTGTTTTCAGCTGTTAATAGATCCAGTGGATTGTCCTCTTTCAAAGACTGATTTTCTGCTGGGCTTCTAAGTTGGTATATTGAAAAAGCAAAGGTGCTGTCAGATGAGCTGCATTTAACTAAAATGCCAAGGCTGGGATGTGTAAATGGCCATGTGCCAGTGGAATTATCAGGTCTTTTCAAAATTCATTAGCCACTGTGGAACAAGTCCATAGGAGGGCTATCAGGTTGGTTAGAGGGATGGAGCACCTCTCCTATGAGGAGAGGCTAACAGAATTGGGATTGTTCAGCCTGGAAAAGAGAAGGCTTTGGTGTGACCTAATCCCTGCCTGAAGGAAGCCTGCAAGAAAGATGGAGAGAAACTATTTACAAGGACGTGTAGTGACAGGATAAGGGGGAATGGCTCACACTGATAGAGGACAGGGTTAGATTAGATATTAGGAAGAATTTCTTCCCTGTGAGGGTGCTGAGGCACTGGAAGAGGTTCCCTAGAGAAGCTGTGAATGCCCCATTCCTGGAAGTGTTCCAGGCCAGGCTGGATGGAGCTCTGAATAACCTGACCTACTGGAAGATGTCCCTGCCCATGGCAGGAGGTTGGAACGAGATGTTCTTTAATGTCTCTTCCAACCCAGGCCATTCTATGATTCAGTTGTTTTCCATTTCATTTCTTGCATCTCTGTGGGTGTATGTGGTTCACCATTTATGCATTCTATGATTCAGTTGTTTTCCATTTGGTTTCTTGCATCTCTGTGGATGTATGTGGTTCACCATTTATATTCTGTTTTGTGTTTTAGGTCCTGCAGCATGTCCGTTTGCCACTGCTGAGTCCCAAGTTTCTTGTGGGTACAGTGGGTTCTTTCTGTTTTGTGTTTTAGGTCCTGCAGCATGTCCGTTTGCCACTGCTGAGTCCCAAGTTTCTTGTGGGTACAGTGGGTTCTGATCCTCTTATTAGATGAGGAATTAATGCCGGTAAATCTCCTCAGCCACTTACAGCCTTGGACTGTATTGTTCTCTGAAACTGTGCTCACTTGTCAGTGGTAAATGGGTGATACCTCACAATTTGTCTTTTGCAACTGGGAGGAGAAGAGATGCAAGAAAAAAAGTGTTTTCTAGTTCAGTAATAGTCAGTGTTGTACCCTAGAGGAGGTTTTACTCTTTCAAGTTATCAGTAAAAGAGCAAACTTTGAGTGTGCAGTTTGACTGTTGGTAAAAGACCTTTCAGTGTGTTGATTTCCATTTTGCCTTTTTTTTCCCCCCTCTAGTCATGGCCTTTCATTACAGCTTAGCTCTTCCATGGCTTTCTCAATAGGATTTAAAGTAGTTTTTCTATGTAAAATGACTGCACTTTGATAACTGAATTGGACTCTGGGATTAGAGTCTGCTCTTTCCCACAATGTTAATGCAAGGAATTTGTCATTTCCTCCTTTTGCAGTAGAAGTCTCATCTTTCTGGTTCTACAGAGTTCTGTATCATCTATACAGCACACAGTTTTTCATGTGCTTAATATAAAGGAGTTCAGGGGATAGGCTTAGCTGTTCTTTCCCTGAATAAACATTCATACCAGGGGAATTCCACCTTTGTAGAGGGAAGGAGGTCCTTTTTTTTTGTGGGGTTTTTTGTTTGTTGGTTTTTTTTGGTTTTTTTTTTTGATTCAAGGGTTTGAAATATTAGGATTAGTCCAAGTGGCAAATTATGAATGGATGGACAGTGTGAGCTGGCCAGAGCTGATGGAGACAAATATTCCTCCAAAGGGTACTATCTCCATCTGCTGGTTGTGTGTGTATCCTGTATTTGTGTGCTCTCCAGCTCCTGTTTTGTTCTGAGGCAAAACAGCTGGTTGTGAAGTTTTAGTTTAAGGCAGACTCGGGGTTTATTTCCTGCACAGAAAGCCTGACAAATCTCTTGTCATAGTTTATCAGTCTTTCTGTAGCAAGCAATACCTATTATTAACTCTGGCCAAATATTGGTACTGGTCTACTGCTGTCACTGTGTAAGTGGCTTGTAAACAAACAGTGAGCATTTAGGTGACAGTGTGTGTTTTAACTAGAGCTATTCATGCACTCATGTGATTTGGGAATACTTGAAGAGCCTGACTAGTGCAGGCTGCTCTTCCCATCCCTTCTGATTCGTACCTTCTCCTGAGACTAGTATCAGGGGAGCTTTGGGGATTCATATTTTCCTGTCTTGCACAGGGATCTAGTGGATGAAGCTAAAAACTATCTGCTGTTGCCCCAAGAGCGGCCACTGATGCAAGGACCAAGGACTCGACCACGCAAACCCATCCGCTGTGGAGAGGTGCTCTTTGCAGGTGTGTGTGGTGTCCAGAGGAGGCTGTGGAGATGGTGAAGGGCCTAGAGAGGAAGCTGTAGAGAAGGGGCTGAGTCACTTGGTCTGTTTAGCCTGGAGAAGAGGAGGCTGAGGGGAGACCTCATCACTGTCTACAACTTCCTCATGAGGGGAAGGGAAGGGACAGGCACTCATCTCTGCTTTCTGGTGTCCAATGACAGAGCCTGAGGGAATGGCATGAAGCTGTGTCAGGGGAGGTTTAGTCTGGATATTGGGAGAAGGTTCTTCCCCCAGAGGGTGGTTGAGCACTGGAACAGCAAGGGGAGGGGCTGAGTCACTTGGTCTGTTTAGCCTGGAGAAGAGGAGGCTGAGGGAAGACCTCATCACTGTCTACAACTTCCTCATGAGGGGAAGGGAAGGGACAGGCACTCATCTCTGCTTTCTGGTGTCCAATGACAGAGCCTGAGGGAATGGCATGAAGCTGTGTCAGGGGAGGTTTAGTCTGGATATTGGGAGAAGGTTCTTCCCCCAGAGGGTGGTTGAGCACTGGAACAGCTCCCCAGGGCAGTGATCACAGCCCCAAGCCTGACAGAGTTCTAGAAGCATTTGGACAATGCTCTCAAGCATGTGGTGTGATCCCTGGGGCTGTCCTGTTCAAGGCCAAGAGTTGGACATAGATCCTTGTGGGTGCCTTTCAATTCAGGATATTCTGTGAGTCTATGATTCTGTGTATTGCTCCTGCTTAGCCCAGGAGACTCCAGGCAGGATTTTTTGGTGGTGGTGTTTCCATAAGGTAAATCTTCACAACATATTTCTGAAGTCACCTGTGTATTAATATTGAGGTTTGACTTGCACTTTCTCACTTACATAGTTTCTTTGGTGCCATGAATGCCACAGTATTTCTAAACTTAATACTCTTGAAAATCACATTCTGTTTGCTAATTATAAACCTCAGGATGAGTGACTCAAGAGATGGGGCTACTAGGTTAAGGCATAGAGAGTCCAAAGGGGTTGTTTGTAGCAGGAGCACATGCAGGACATGAGCTGAGGGTGTTTTTTGACACTGTTGCTGTGTTTGGTTGCAGTGGGGGGCTGGTGTAGTGGGGATGCAATTTCCAGCGTGGAGCGCTACGACCCTCAGACCAACGAGTGGAGGATGGTGGCATCCATGAGCAAGAGGCGCTGTGGTGTTGGAGTCAGTGTTCTGGATGATCTCCTCTATGCTGTGGGAGGCCACGACGGTTCCTCTTACTTGAACAGTGTAGAAAGGTAGGTGTCCATAATGCCACTGTGCAGAATGTTAGCTCTGAGTGTTTAAACCCGGGTGCAGCCTCTTAAAAATGAGGTAATTTTCCTACCTCTGTTCTTGTCCTGCTGTAGACCCAAAATTTGTTATGTTATCTACATTTCCTTCTCCCTCACTCACCCCTGCAATGTTGTGTTGGTTCACTACTGAACTGGGACTTCATGCATAGCAAGCTGTGCATTGTTATCCCCAGCTTAGTGGGACAAGCCAAAGGCTTTGGTATAAGGAAGGAACTTCTAAGAGATGGGTCTGGGTATAATTGTTGGGAGTGATAATCCTGGTTAAGCTTCTTTACAATTGCTGGTTTGTTTTTAGCATTGTTGAGGAAGGTGAGGTTACAATAAAAATTTCTTAGCTGTTGAGAGAAAGATCCTGGAATTTTATTGTGGAGTGGCAACTAGAGAAATAAGGAACCTTGGCACTTAGACAGAGGAAGGAAAATAGGTCAGTTTTAGACCTGTGAAAGACTTATTCAAACAAGTTTTACCAAGCTTCCTGTTTCTGGGAGCTGCATATGGCAATTCCCATGCCTAAAAGCCACATGACTCAAGCACTCCTAGTGCTTTACATCTTGGCCCTGTAACAAATCCATTGAGCGATACAAATAATTTTCCTTCCTCCTCAAGCCTCCCCTTCTTCCCACTTATCTCCTTGCATACTCCTAGTTTCCCAGATCATGACTCTATGCTTACATGTCCCACATCCTGCACTTTCTTGCTATGCACCGTATTTGTCTCCTGATTCCCAAGTCCATCTGGTTCCTTCATCTTTTGTCTGGAAATGTGCATCCCAGTGCTGGCTGAGTTCCTGTGTGAACTGCAGAGGACACAGAGCAGAGCAACTCTGGCTGCTGCTCTTTGCACAGCAGCAAGTTACCACATGCCAGCCAGTCCCTGCTAACCTGCACTCTCAGGAACCTGAACCTTTGATCTTCAGCTTGAATCATCTCAAGCTGCAGTTTGAACATCTCTGGAATAACATGTACTGGATGCATTATATCACTTCAGGGGTTTATCCAACTTACAAAGAGCTGTGTTGCAGTTTAAGCTCAAGCTAGGCAAGTTTCACTGCCTTAGTAGGTCTCAAACATGGGAGAGTCTGAAGCATACAGGTAATTTGTGCTGTTTGATGTGTTTTTCCAGGTATGATCCAAAGACCAATCAGTGGAGCAGTGATGTGGCCCCCACCAGCACCTGCAGGACCAGTGTTGGAGTAGCAGTTCTGGGAGGCTACCTCTATGCTGTGGGTGGTCAGGACGGTGTCTCTTGTCTCAACATTGTGGAAAGGTACTTTTTAATTACCAAAAAAAAGAGGGTACAGGGAAAAGAGGGTCTTTTTAGAAGGTGCAGTTGATGTAGATGAGCTGGAGAGGAGGTAAGAACTATACAGATTTCCAGAGATTTTTGTATTTGGAGGGAATAAAGTTAGTCTGCCTGCCCTTTTGTGAAGAAGTCAACACTTCACTAAGCTCTGGTGTTTATTCTTTTGCCAGGTATGATCCCAAAGAAAACAAATGGACTCGAGTGGCTTCCATGAGCACTAGGCGCCTGGGAGTTGCAGTGGCTGTGCTAGGAGGCTTCCTGTATGCTGTGGGAGGCTCTGATGGAACTTCTCCTCTCAACACTGGTATGCCTTCTGCTATGCCTTAATTCCAGTCAGCACGTGTCCTTGTTGTCCTTAGTGTCCCCAGGTATCTGTTGAATATCTTAGTGGTCAGTTTGAGGTGGGTTTTTTTCTTTAAATATTGCTTTGCCCTACAGTAATTCACTCTCCAGGCTTGTGAGCCCCTGTGGCCTGGTTGTGTGTCAATTTTTCTTTCTCAGTGCAGCATTTGGCAGTGTGTGTTGTGAATGCAATGCTTTGATCATTTGCATAGCAGTTGCAAGCACATCTCTTTTATTTTTTTTTCCTCCCTGCAGCAGCCCTTTTTCTGCTGTAGGAAGGAAGGTGCCCAAGGTAAAACTACTGCAAGATGGCAATGCAGGTCAGTTTGTAGCATTGCCAGCTCCCTCTTGAGTGAAGATCTGAATGCAGTTGATTGTGTAGGGCTGGAGACAGGAGAAATAACAGCAAATGTTCCTCCATGGAAGAAAAGAGATAACAAACTGGTTCATCATATTTTTGATGTGTTGGAAATTGTAGTGTCTTGACAGCAGGACTTTGGATGTGGGTTTAAAAGTGCTAACCCCCATTGCCTGCCAACCCTCTTGCCCAAAGATGTGTCGTTTCCTCCGCAGTGGAACGCTACAACCCCCAGGAGAATCGCTGGCACACGATCGCTCCCATGGGGACAAGGAGGAAACACTTGGGCTGTGCAGTGTACCAGGACATGATCTATGCTGTGGGAGGCAGAGATGATACAACAGAGCTCAGTAGTGCTGAGAGATACAACCCTCGAACCAACCAGTGGTCTCCAGTTGTGGCCATGACGTCGCGCCGGAGTGGAGTGAGTTTGGCTTGGTTTGCTCACACGTAATCACATGGTGAGAGGACAGGGTAGAGTGTTAGTCATCTTGTGAGGCTTTTCTGCTGTGTCTTCACCTCTTTTCTGTAAGGGGAAAAGTTTGCAAAAAGCTCTCTAGCAAGACTAGAGAATGAAGTGGCAGTCATGTCTTGTCATGGACAGCTGTTTAACACATTTGAGAATGGGAAAATGGAGACATTTGAAGGTCTTTTTAAACATTTTCAGTCACTTATATAGGGTCGAGTACTTAGGCCTGAAACAGGAGTTTTTAGGTTTTCACTTGGTGACATAGCCATACTTGGTATGAGATACTATTAAAAAACACTATCAAAATTAGTACTTGAGTCTCTCTGGATGAACTAGGAGGTGAAAATACCCACTTGCCCAGAGGAAGAAGCTGGGTAAGCATGTGTTTAGACACCAACTCCAGCCTTCCAAGTCTCTTCATTGCCTTGAGATATGTGTGGGAACAGGGTTTCTGGGCTTTCACTTAGCATGGTGCTTCTCTCCACCAAATCCTGTGAGTATGGGGAGTGACAGCATGTTCTTACCAGCTGCTAATCATGGTGCTTTCCTCCACTTGCCCAGAGGAAGAAGCTGGGTAAGCATGTGTTTAGACACCAACTCCAGCCTTCCAAGTCTCTTCATTGCCTTGAGATATGTGTGGGAACAGGGTTTCTGGGCTTTCACTTAGCATGGTGCTTCTCTCCACCAAATCCTGTGAGTATGGGGAGTGACAGCATGTTCTTACCAGCTGCTAATCATGGTGCTTTCCTTAGACTGCATATGGGGAGTGACAGCATGTTCTTACCAACTGCTAATCACGGTGCTTTCCGTAGACTTGTGGGCAAGAGATTAACACAGTGTTTTAAGCAGTCATCATGTTTGGGCAGAAGCAAATGTGATGAATATTTATCATTGGATATTGGATTATGTAGTAAAAAGTAGATTCATTCTATCTGTATGTTAGTATTTCAGTGTCTGGTGAGGCAAGTATGAATCATAATTTGAGCAACTACTGTTTTTGGAGGCAGAGGACATGTATTTAATTCTGCCCTCAAAGCATATAGTACACTATCCAACACTGTTGTAGTTACTGATCAGGCATTGACTTTTTATCAGCTGCTTCTATATTTGCTTTCTGTAGAAACTGCTAAACAGAAGCGTCTGTACCTGCAGCCCTCCTGAGTCTTCTCACTTCTCAAAACAAGGACCATTTTACATTGTGTTCCTGCTCATTCTCTGTCACACTACATGTTTTCCACTGGAAGTGATCATCTATTGACATTTCAGTGATTTTGTGCTTCTGCAGAAAGGCAAAACAGAAAGGCTGGAGGCCAAGGTGCTTACAGATGGGCCAAGCCCCAACCTGAGATGTTTGGGACCTGTGGTTCTGCTGGTTTAAGCAAGTGTTCCAGGCTGTGGGCTGGTAGATAATCTGATGCATACATGTCACACTTGGGGAAGAATTTCAGTCCAGAACATAAGTTTTGGCTGGCAAAGAAAGGCTTAGATTCTCATCCATCCATTATTATTCAAATGCTGGCAAAGAAAGGCTTAGATTCTCATGTATCTATTATTATTCAAACGGTTGTAGTTCTTGTAGCTGGCAATAAGGGGTACCTTCTGCTTTTTCTTTGAGAGATTCTCTATTTTGAGATAAATACTCAACTTTCCATGTCTCATTTTTTAGGGTATTTTATTTGTGCCGCCCCCAAATGAAAAACCCCCGACCTTTTACTGCAGACTGCTCATTTTTTAGGGTATTTTATTTGTGCCACCCCCAAATGAAAAAACCCCGACCTTTTACTGCAGACTGTCTTTCCCCAAACATGGTTATTAAATCCTTCTATTGATATTTTCATTTTAACCCTCCTTTTGAAGATGTGCCAGCTAAGTAGCTGCCCTGTGATGGCTGTTTTGCAGGTTGGCCTTGCTGTGGTGAATGGACAGCTGATGGCAGTGGGAGGTTTCGATGGCACAACGTACTTGAAGACCATTGAGGTGTTTGATCCAGATGCTAACACATGGAGGTAACTGTTGAGTTTGTGAAACAATCCAGTAGTGAAATCCAGCTGGACCTGCTGCCTCCCAGCTGGAGCTGTCCCAAGAGTCAGACACCACAGTGAGAGAGCCAGCACGAGGCTCACGTTGTGGCTCTTGGCTTGAATGAAGGTGTAAGAAAGAGTCACATTCAGAAATATCCCAATGTGCCATTTACCTACAGAGTCTCCATGTCTTTGTAGCAGCTGAGAAACATTTCGTTGCAGGTTTCTGCTTGAGTTCCAACCATTGACTCAATCTGAAGTAGAATTGCAGTGAGTTTTCTATAGTTTTCCCACCTGAGGCCCCAATATATTTAGCCAACACCTATTGAATAAAATCTCGTTGCATCTTTTGCAGATAGGAAACTGGTGTATAAACAGGTTATTGAGACACGGAGTAGTAGCAAGCAAGGGGTCAGACCAAAACCAAGTTTGTTTTTAAGTGCTGCTTTTGAACATAACAAAAATGGACCACACTGGGAGAGGGATGTCCCTGCTGTTTGTTTTGGGCTGAGTCTCTTCTGCTTCCCAATAAAACTTGCCCTTAGCAGAAGGAGCTTACAGTCACCACGTGAAATTCAGGCTACTAATTTATTGCTTTCAAGCTGAGGCTGTGATTTCTAGCTCCTTTTGGAGGAGCTGAAGCAGAACAAGCATATGATGTTCTTCCCCTTTAAATCTGCAAGGCAGTAATTAGAATTCCATCTGATGTACAAGCTGAGAAAAATAATGTGGAATTGCTGATCCAAAATATGTATGGAGCGGAAGAGAAATAGGAAAAATAGACTTTCTAGTCATAACTACACTTGAAAGCAATTACTTGTGTATTTATTCCCAAATCTAATTAGCATACAGTTTCTAGCTCCTATGGGTGTTCTTGCTGCTGTAGTAATCTGGCAGGGGTGGGGAATAGGAAGAAATGGATGTCCTTATTCCTACTAGTAATAGTAGTAGATTAACCCTTTCCTCCTGAGAGAGGCTGTCACAAGCAGCAGGGGAGGGATTTCCCCTTGTTTGTTGAGCCATGGACAGTGTCTTTTTGAACTGATGAGAAAAAGAGTTGAGTAGAGAGTAGTATATACTTCAGATTCCTTAGCTGAATGGTTTCAGCTACTCCCAGTGACAGTGAGAGTCACGGGGTGTCTAGACTTAGGAGTTACTGCCTGAGCAGGCACTCACAGAGCTTTGGGAGGTTGCTCAAAGTATCAGCTTGTGGGTTTTTTATCTACTGAATTCAATATAACTGATCAACATCTGTGGCCTTCTCTTTCTTTTATTTGCTGAACTTCTTTTCCTAGGAAGATATTTTTGTCTAGCTTGACTGAGAAATGCCTCTGACGTGATTTGGCTTTAACAAACTGCCTTAGTAGGAGTTGTTTGGAGAACTTGCTTCTCCTGTTTCTGCCAGCAGACTCCAGTGGCACAAAGGGGGTATGCAGCTGAAGTGAGTAGGATGCTGGAGTCTGTAGGGATCAGACAGCCATATGAAATGCTGCAGGCACCATTTCAGTAAACAGATGGTGCTTGGGATGTGTTATATCTTGGTCGGATCAGCTGAATTTAGGGTATTAGAAATATAAAAGAAATGAGTTGAATTGTGAGGAGCAAACCTAGTCTTGCTCCTGCCTTACTCAAAATGTAGCCCAAGGTCAGGTAGGGCCTACAGAGTTCCTGGAGGTGTTTAAGGGGCATGTAGGTCTGGGTGATATGGTTTAGGAGTTACAGTGGTAGTAGTAGGTGGACAGTTGGAACTGATGATCTTAAAGGTCTCTTCCAACCTTGATGATTCTATGATTCTTTTTTATCTTGCACATTCATACAGGGAGAAAGCTCCTTGCTCGAGTAACAGAAATCTGGTGTCAAAAGGAGAAGCAGTTTCTGTTTTGAGAGAGAAAGGCATCTGTTCACCTTGGAATTGTATGAGGTGACTACTACCCAACTCCTTCACAGTCCACTTTTAAACAGGCATTAACCACAGTCTAATTGTGCTCACAAGGGCTGGTTCAGCCTTTCCCATGGTAGCTCCAAATTGTGCTGGCTCCCATGGGGGCTGCATGAAGGATCTGGACTGGTGTGAGCCCTGAAACCTTGTCTTTGCAGGTTGTACGGAGGGATGAACTATCGGCGGCTGGGAGGAGGCGTAGGTGTTATCAAAATGACACACTGTGAATCCCATATATGGTAAGCATCGAGCGGGAGGGAGTCCCCCTGGTCCTCATCCCTAGAAAAACTGAAGAGACTTGTTGACACTGGACCTCTTTGCAGCTCTAGTTTGCACGGTCTAGCTCCAATGTAACTCTTTGCCGGTGACTCTTTCTATGGAATTATAAAAATGACTTCTGTGAGAGTGTGCCCAACGGGAGACCACGTTGTCAGACTCCAGGGAACCACTGGACAAAAGTAGAAGTGTTGCTTATGTCCGTATTTTTTCTAAATAGTCTACATTTTTTGAAAAAAAACAAACAAAAAACCAAACTGTAACAGTTATTGTAGCGTAAAGATGCTGACGTAGAGACTACACTGATGTAGAGACTACATGCTGTACTGGGAGTCTGGCAAGGAGGAGGGTTTCCTGCTTCCCCTCCTGCTGTGTGAGCAGTGGCTGTGGCAGCTGTTTAGTGGGTGAAAGAGAAAAAAGTGATACAGAAAACATTGCTTTTGCCTTATTTACAGAGAGCTTCAAAAAAAAAAAGTACTTGACCTGCAAGGTGCCACCTTTGCACAGAAGCTTTTCTGTGCACAGAGTATATTTATTTTTTCATTTAATTTGTATCATGTATTTTCTTTGTATCACTCACAGAGACAATTCCAGCTTTTTATATACATATATATGTGTGCATATATATATATGTATGTATATGTGTGTGTGCAACTTGCATTTTGACCAGCTGGTGGTTAGGGCAGGGCCATGTCCCATCAGCTGTTGTGGTTCCAACCCTTGTGGTATAATTTAGGGTCTCTTAGAGTGCAGGAGAGCAGTGAGGATGGGTGCCCTGTGACTATCTTTTCAGTCTTGCTGGAGGCAAGAAGTAGAACTGGAAACTCTCATCTATTGACTGAATCAATGAAGTGCCCAAAAAGGGTGAGAGAGAAAAGGATTTCAAACGATGCCTTTTTACTGTACAGTGTATGGTACAAAAGTTCAGCTTTTGTCTCTCCTCTCCCCTGTATGTGAACCTAGAAACAACTAGTTGTTGCTCACTTATAAATGCCTTTTTCCTCCTGCTGCCTGCTAGATACCAGTTCTTGTCTGAAGCTGGGGTGCAGGTATCATCTGTTAATCCTGACATTCACTTCTCATGTTCTTGCTAGGAGGGCAACTCCTGCTGCAAAAAGCTTAGACCAGCATCACCTCAGCCGCCCTCTTGTCTGTGTCCTTAGAATTCCTGACTGTGACGAGATGGTGCCCTTTGCCTGTGTATGTTTAGAGCAGGGAAAGGTATGAGCCTCATTAAAGAGTTTGGAGGGGAGGGACTGTGCTGGCACTGTGAGTAACTGTGGAGGCAGCCAGGGGTGAGGGGAGAGGAAGGAAGAACTCTAGACTCAACGGTTCTGTTTGTACTGTAATTTCTATCGAGTATGGAAGAATGACCTTTTGCACCTGATTTAACTATAGACCTTACTAAATCTGATTTTAAAAGACTAAGAGGATGGTAAACTCTTGAGATGAAAAAGGCAGTGCTGACATCTTAAGTTGTTTAACTTCATAGTTTGATTCATGTAACTCAAACTTTAATGTGCTTGAATATAGCAAAAATTACACTACAGTCATAAATGGGTCATTAAAACTTTTTTACAAGCCCCTTTCCCCCTAAAGGTTGGTATTCTTGTGTTTACATATGAAGATCATTTGCACCTTTACAAGGAAAACAAGTATTCTGTAAACAAATGTTTACATGTATCATTTATGCTTTTTTCTAGCATGAGTAACTTGTATAAATAGTGCTATCTTAATAAATTTCTTCTATGCTGTTCTTGGTTTGTTCCTTGGGCTGAAAGCAGCGGGGTGTGTGCTTTGTATGGTTTAGGTGGACATACACTGGTGGGTTTTTTCCAGATACCAGTCCAAGTAAAACTGGCTTAAAACTGCTGTTGAGTGTTACCTTTCACTTGGAAGCACATCACTCAGAACCAGCTTCTTCTGGAAGGAAGCATCTGTGCTATCTGGCTGAATTTCTCTGCTCACTTAACTGCAGTTAGCAATGAAGATGAGACAAATGAATAGGTTAAGCTCCCGGTCTAACAGTCCTGTTTTCAAATCAAATACAGGTTTCAGTCTTTGGACTCTGTCCAGTGCTCTTCTGACTCCAGGTAGCAAACCCTGAGATATGTCATAAAAGGAAACTAAAGCACCAGCAGTGATAGTTTAAGTAGCTGCTGAGCTGTCAAGACCTTCAGAATCTTGCTTAGCTATTTCTACCAGGGTAAGAGTTACCACAGACTGCAACCTTTACACACAAAAATAATCCCTCTTCAACTAGAAAAGAATCTAAAAACAAGTTGATGTTTCTTTGTCTCTTTACACACAAAAATAATCCCTCTTCAGCTACAAAAGAATCTAAAAAAAAGTTGATGTTTCTTTGTCCAATTCCGGAAGTAGGTTAGGAACAAGGCATGCAGTTATGTCATGTTAGGCAGTTGTTCTATGTTGGGAAGAGAAAGGAAACTTGCATCCCTGTTTAGGGGGAAGGCCACAGCACAAATCACCAGCACCTTATTGATGCTGTACAAGTATGAAGCAGGAAGTTAGACTTTAAATTCTGCTGCTCACAGAATTATCTAGTAGGTAACAAGTGGTGGTTTAGTCAGGTAAGCTATAGTTGGAAATAAGCACCATGCAAGGATATATTTAATTAGGCATAGGTGCTTAAGATCATTCTATTGGCAAAAGACAAAATACTAAATGAAATATTTTCCAATATAAAAATCATAAGACTTAGCAGATACTACTTCCTTTCTGCTCCTTTAAGCTCTAGCTCTAGCCATGCACTGTGCTCTAGCCCTCTGAACTCCCACCTGCTCTGGAAGGGAGGGATCTAATAAAACATTTTAACCCCAAGAGTTCTCTAGTCTACAGAACTACATCCAAGATTACAAACATCAAACAAAGTCTAGGAATTACATAGTTTATCCACAGACCTCACATTGCTACCTATTAACTTGTCTGAGAGGACCAACAGGCTGGACACAAGGCAGGTGTCAGTCTCATGCTGTTCACCTTTTCTCAACTGGATTGTTGTGGACACTATCACTATTACCAAGTGGCCCTGGCATACGAGGAAGGGAGTTGGAAACTTGGATTTTTCTGCCCTGGGCTGTAGAGCATGCACACTTTCTCAGGTGTGCTGAACTTTGCATTTAGACTAGCCCAGGACTAGTCACACTTTAGCTGAGGTTAAGGTCTGTGTAGCTTAGGCTGTAAATACGTCAGTAATTTGCATCAAGAATTGACCAAGTTTATTGTCTTAGCCCCAGCTGCTACCTACACATAAATGAACAGAGTGACTGAGAAAATAAAGGTGGGCAGGAAGATATGCCAAGTTTGCACTGCAGCCCTTCTTTAGGGCTTGTCTTTTCTGTGCATGACGTGGAGTTACAGCTAGTTATGGAGCCAAGCGTAGGAGTTACCGTTCAACTCTGAGCAACCAGCATGAGAAGAAAGAAGATGCTGCAAGAGTGAGATTCCTCTTGGTTTCTAAGCATACATCAACCACCAGGCTGCTACTTTTTTCCACGAAATGTTGCTGAAATGGCACTCACTTTATCTGAGAGATGGCGAGTTCTGTCAGTAGCATCAGCACTCCACTTATGTATTGGCTTTGTAGAATCTGCAAGAAAGAAGAGAAATGTCCAAACAGAGATTGCAGTTGCCAGATTCCCACACCCTGAAATGGTTGGAAGCCAGCTACCGAGTGTTCCATGTGCTCTGTTGTTGCTTGCAAGGCACCATTTTTACTGTTTTGACCCTGGATAGGAGAAAATACACATCCATTTGTCTGTGTGCTGCTCCTTTGGAGCCCTCTGGCTTCTGCTCCTGTGCCTTGGGAAGCAGGGAGCCTAAGAACTGCCCTGCTCCTACTCCAGCTTTTTGCGAGGTGAGAATCCTAGCAGTTCTGCTGCCCTTTTTCTGTAGGAAGCTCAGTCTCCCTGGATCCCCCTATTTTCCCATACTGAATATATATCTGACTCGAAGTCTATTCCCATTGGTAAAGGCCATGACTGATTTTACACAATGCACGTTCCCCAAGAGCTCCCTTCTTCAGAGAGGCTATGAGTATCTCCTGTGTGCTTACCTGCAACATAACAAGTTGTTTAAGTCACTTCTAAGCCACTACAGATAGAAACAACTAATGTCATGTTACCATCTAGTGATTTGCAGTTGTCCTATCAAAGGTACCTAATAGGCTCAAGTTTAAGCAATTGCACTTGCACAAACTGTTCTTTAACTCAGAAGAAAATACTGTATTGCTTGAAGGATTAATTCTCCAGGGTTTGAAGGATGTTACAGATACCTCTGTAGGAGGACCAGAACCTTTATGAAAAGGGTTACAAGTGAAAGAGTCTTCTGCCTGTGTCTTAACTGCAATACTAGAAAGCTAATGAACTTTTTATTAAACCTTTGTGAGTAAGTTTGGGATCTTTTAAAGTCAAAAAAAAGTTCTTGACGGCCAAAGAAACTTCCCTGTTTATACCACAGCTAAACAGACCTATTTCTGGCCCAAGGCTAGATTAGAAGCTTCTGCTGCAACATGGGAGTAAAATACTTGTAGTGGGAGCTGCCTCAGCTCCAGAACTAAATATGACTAGTAATTTTGCTAAGGCTTTAACAGCCTCTTGTAGGAAATCATGTGAAAGAAACATGAAACCTTCATTTTTTTTTAAAAGCAGGGGCATGGCCAGACAGGCACAGCTGTTTTATTTGGCCAGCACAAGGACAACCTGCTCCTGAAAGCCTCACCTTTAGAATCCCATCACAGTGCAGAGAGGCAATGCTTGTAGAAACTTTCACCAGTGTTGCAGCTGACAAGTGGATCTTAAAGTGCCTGTGGAAGTGAGAGTAAAGGCAGTCCATGAAGACATCCACCTCTTCCTGGGTGATCTCTCCTGGAGTTGTTTGGACCGTGTCCCACAGAGCTTTAGCATCCTCTGGATGAATGGCATAGGAGATATCCAGCGAGTGGGGCAGGCGGGGCACAGAGAAGACGAGTTCCAGAGCAGAGGCAGCTTTGTCCACGGAGCATCCAGTCCACATGGCTGCCATCCAGCTGAGGTTCAGAGGGCTGACGGACAAACGGCGGAAGCAGCAGTCGAAGGTCTTCTGGAACCAGTTTCCAACGATGGCTGTGTATGTCTCTGCCCCGTTGGTGAGGAACAGAGGTAGACAGGCAAAGTCCTCTGGCATGTTCTCGGAAAGCTCATCTCCACACACACTGCAGAACCAGCCCGACCACACCAGTTTGTCTTCTGAGCTGCGGGGGGAGCCTTGTGACCTCTGAGAAAGCTGGGATGGGAAAAAGAAGGGTCTGAGTGCTACAGAGCAAACGTGCAGGCAAAAACAGGTTTCGTTTTACAGTTCCAAGTGTTTGCCAGATGTTTTTTGTCCCCTCAGGATCTCATGTGCAACACTGTTTTCTGTAAAATGCATACAGTTATTCAGTCTGTCCATTACATCCCTGGAAGTTGTGTGCAGTTCTGTTTGAAAACAGTGGAAAAAGCACTTTTTACTTCCTTAAGAACAGTGCTGAGATCTGAGTTTATGTTGCTTAGCTCCAAAGAGCCAATCCATGGTATATCCTACAGCCATTGCCATAATGAACTTGACATTTCAGTAATATATTTCACTTGAAGCAAAGCATTCAGGAATATTAATCAAACTGGATCTCTGCCCAGGAGGTGGGATTATACCAGCTTTATCCAGGAAGCTAAACAACATGTCTGAGTTCTGGCAGTAAACTAACTGCTGAACTGAAACATTGGACAAAGATTGCTCTGTATAGTCTCACTCTGATCTTATCAAAGAGTTCTGCTCAAAATTGCAATTAAATATATCCATTGCTATGGGGATGTTCTGTTCCAGTTGAAAATACAGGCCTCGCTTTGATTAAATCCCAGTGGATGCTACAGTTGTTAGTCTGTACAGGTAGGGTTTGGTTTGGGGTTTTTCTAAGAGTGTTTTATCGCAGCAAAACCAACTTGTAAAATAAAAATTAAAGCTGCTGGGCAGATGCACAGAATCAGTTGGGCTGGAAAAGACCTCTGGGATCATCAAGCCCAACCTATGACCTAACATCACCATGTCAACTAGACCATGGCACTAAGTGCCACGTCCAGTCTCTCCTTAAACACCTGCAGGGATGAGGAGTCCCCCAGCTTCACGGGCAGTCTGTTCCAGTGTCTAATCACCCTTTCTATGAAGAAATTCATCCCAATATCTAGTCCAGTCTCTCCTTAAACACCTGCAGGGATGATGAGTCCCCCAGCTCCACGGGCAGTCTGTTCCAGTGTCTAATCACCCTTTCTATGGAGAAATTCATCCCAATATCTAACTTAATCCTCCCCTGGCACAGCCTGAGACCATGTCCTCTCATCCTGTCAGCAGCTGCCTGGGCAGACTCCTTACCTCCACCAGAATAGCAGCCTGGTCTTGCTGGCTCCCTCTGAGATCAGGAACGCTGGACAAAACCACTTTGATATCCAGCTCTGCCCCAATCTGCACT
>NW_008684469.1:0-217 GCF_000695815.1 Acanthisitta chloris | reverse complement strand
GGCGCGGAGCAGCCGCGCGTAGTTCTGCAGACGAGCGCGGGAGAAGCGAAACAAAGGCGTCACACTATACAGCGCCCAGGCCTTGTGCAGCAGGGACACTACCCTCTGCGGGTTGGAGCCTTCCTGAGAGGGAAAGGACACACGGTAAAACGTGCTTCGCATAGAATCATAACGCGTTAAGCGGTTTGGAGCTTAGAAATCATCCAACCCCCTGCCC
>NW_008684468.1:12487-15227 GCF_000695815.1 Acanthisitta chloris | reverse complement strand
GGTGAGGGCAGAGCCTTTGGCACCGCTGTGGCCTCACCACCTGCGGGGGCACCGGGGGAGGGCAAAGAGACTGATTGTGAACTAATGATTTAGGCTGAATAATAGAGATTGTTTGTTAAGGACATTTTGTTTGCTTAGCATTTAACATGTTTTAAGGACATTTCGTTTGCTAAGCATTTACCATGTTTTGTCAAGCTGTGTTGTTTTTCCTGGAGGAACATTTTGGGGTTCAATCTGGACAGGAATTGATTTGCGGCTGAGTCTGCCAGAGAAGAAGGGGTTAAATTTAGGCTGATGCTTTTAGGTGTTTACTCATGAGCAACACTGGGAGAAGAGATACAAAGTTGGAGAAGACTCAAGGAGGTGAAGTGAGCATGTCCCAACAAAGACCTCCCTCTTCTCGGGACAGTCATGAATATGTATTAACAACGAGTTTCTAAACCGAACCCAGGCCCTGTGCGGTGCATGTGGGTAGAGCAGAGACTCCCCGTGCACCCAGCGCTGTTTGCTTGCTTAAATTCGCATAATAAATTGTAAATTTTGACTGCAATCCTGTTTGGGGACTCAGTCATTTGTCACAAGACTTCATGTACATTGATACAAAGGAGTATAAACATAATCCATGGGCCAGTATGCAAGAGTAGCTCAATTTACCCACAGCGATCTTGGCCCAGCTTTTGGCAGTTAGTTTTACTTCATTCTGTACTTATATTCATTCCTTTGAAATGAGATGCTGTGTTCCCTCTTTTTCCAACTGAACTGCTCCTTACTCAGTGAACACAATTTGCCATATTCACTCCTTTGATACACTTTCCTTGGGGCATCAGCATCTGCCTCTGTGTCTGAAAGAGTGCAGCATAGCTGTGCCTGAGCCAACACTGTATTGTCTCTTTCTTCTACCCTCAATGACTTTGATTTAATTCTGGACTTTGAGCAGTTTTCCTTCTGAAACAAACTCGGGCTACTTCTGTTATTGTTATTCTGGAGGGTTTGCCATGCCAGCAAACAGCTTTATATTTACAGCAGTTAATAACGGTACTTTTTCTACTGCATTACATAGTTGTCTTTCTATATTAATGCATTTTTCATCTCTTTCAGTGCCCTTGGGCTTCCAGCACACAATTCATTTGTGGACAAAGCACTTGTATGGTGCTCAATCATAAACCATTCAAACACAGACAGTGAAAAACACAACACGAGAGAGCCCTGGAGGGCCTGTCCTCCACTGCCCAGAGACTCTAAAATCACCCATGTATAAAATACACACTTTGTCTCTTGTGCTTCAGATCGCTGAGTTAAAATGGCAACAGTCAGGGCATAGGGGCTGGAGACACATATAATGGCCTGCAAAAGCAATTAAGTGCCACAGAGACATTGGATTTGATAACCACAGAAGATTGTTTACTGCCCTGTTTACTCCTGACCATGAATACTGTGCTCCGTGCACGTCAGGAGCCTAAGCAAACCCCAGTGCTCCGACACTTTTGTGGCTCTGCTGAGACTCCGCAGCGCACACACACTTCCCACCGGCACCACTGTGCAGGTGGCTTTCCCGAGGCTTTCTGCTCCAAACTATACTCTCCAGTTGTGTGGGGAATACACTCATCAAACACACACAGCCATCAGAGCTGCTCTCCCTTCCACGCTCTCTTGTTTTTATGTGCTCCATTCCTTTGCATCCTCCCACACCATGGTTTTTTTCCCTCTGCTAAGACCACAGACAGGCTTTACTGCTAGAAAAGCCTCAGGAGTTTGGAATTCAGATAGCATGGGGGACCTGCTACACTTAGCACCATGCCACAACCACTGCTCAGCCCAGGCAGGCTGGCACCCTCGGTCACCAGGAGGGGAACTGACTCCTTGCTGTGTTTGTCCCAGGTCTGACATGAGAGAACAACTCCTCTCATCTTTAAAAGCCAGCTGTGTAGTGCTGGACAGCCCAGGAGAGAAAGCTCCAGCAGTGGGAGAGCCCCAGGGCAGTGAGCTGTGGCAGCCATGGAGCTTTCTCACTGCTCCCGAGACAAGGTGAGGTGGGAGGGGGTTTACTGCTGCATCCTTCTCTCAGCATGGTGAGGGCCCTGGGCTCATTCCTGGCATAACACCACCAGGTGTACCCACCTGATTTTGGAGGGACAGAGGTGTACAGAAGCCCAGGCTCCACCACTGCTTCTTCTACTCTGGTTAGCATCTGTTACGATCCGATTAGTGAGAGGTACCTTTGCCCAAATTAAAGTGCAAATGAGACCATATGCCAAAGTCAATAATACGTTAATAACATAATAATATAGTAATATGGGGTTTATTTAACAATAAAATGTGAGGTAGAGAGAGAGAAAGATATAGGAAAGAGCAGGGGGAAAGAGAGAGTGAGAGATACAGACAGACAGACAGAGACAGAGAGAAGTAGTCACTACTCATGGATCCAGCAGCATCCCATTGGTCCTTCTTCACCCTGGGCTTCTGGATGGTGGAAGTCCCAAGTTGCTCTTCTAGTGGCTGGGGTCTTGTATTATGCCCTTGGTGCTGGGGGTCCCAGGTTGTTCATCTGAGGGTACCACCTTTATACAGTCCAAATTCCCTGTATTTGTGGAGGCATATTCCTAATTTACACATGAAGCATGAATGGACATGCCTTCATCTGCATGCTTCCTTGAGGTGGGGGTTCAGTGGTCGCAGATACCGCCTGTCCAATAACTCAGGGTGATCCTTGACCAGTGATATGTGTATACAGTTTGTCACA
>NW_008684468.1:7359-12457 GCF_000695815.1 Acanthisitta chloris | reverse complement strand
AGGATGTGCTAACCAGATCTCGACTCCACCAGGCTTTGAATTAGTGCAAATTCATCACTTTTGTGCTTCTCTCAAGTTGCTGCAGTGGTGGCTAGAGTGTCTTATCTTATCATCCTTATCATCTTATCATACTTTTGTGGCCTGAACAGTGTTTAAGACAGGCAATTCCTTACAGCATCCCATCCTTGTGACACAGGGACCCCCTGTGTAATGGGGAGACTATTTGATGGTGTCTGGCAGAAGCAGCTTCCACTGGGCCATGCTCCAGCTCCCTCAGGCATGGGCAGACTCACCCCCAGGACCCCCTCACCCACTGCATGAGGTCTCACCACATCTGCAGAAGTTGTTCCAATAGCTCTCGGAAATGTGAAATGAAATAAAGGGAGGGAAAAATTAAAATCCTCCATTTTTGGCTGTTTGTTGGTTTTATTTTTACATTTATTGGAATGTATGTCTAATGCTTAAGATTATCTAGTAGTTCATTTTTTTCCTCTGAATATCAATGTATTGCCCATGGATATATCAGAACTACACAATAATGAAACTATGACTTATTTACCTGCCGGGGGAATGCTAACGAGTGTTCCAGTAATGAAAATGGCTTCACTGGCTTGTAAAATGCAAAACAGCAGGGAACTCACTGGAGACCCCACAAGCATATGTCAATAAATTTATATTATTCATGAGCACACAAGCCTCCCAAGACACCAGTTTCCCAGCCCCCTTTCATTTCCTGACTGCTCCTCACATTTTGAACGTCAAAGACTAATTTTCTGTCTTCCTCAAGCCTCTAAAGTTTTTGAAGAAGCCAAATAATCATATGAAAATTGTTTCATTCAGATGAAAAGTGAATATTTTATCAACTAATACTTCATATTATCCAATCTACATGTGTTACAAAGTGCAATAGCAATACAGGACAATTTAATCTATGATCATAAACATGTGAATGTAAACGACATTTTACCAGAGTGCTGTACCAATACACTCAGACACAGCACCGATACAGTGTGTTCTCATTCATAAGGTTGCTGTTCTCTGTTGTTCTCATTTGCATCAATCCTGACAATATTAGTGCCTGTAACAATCACTGAGCAGTCTCATTTCAACACTGCCAAGCTCTGCAGCGTGTTATGAGTAAAACAGAAGGTTCTAATCCCCACAAAAGGTGATTGTTCAGCCAAAATTCACATCAGTGTTAAGACTTTAACAAAAAAACACACATTAGAATACGAGTCCAGGCATCTGTTGTCATATAAAGATTGTGATTATTGTATTTCATGTCCCCTTATTTATGAATCCATTTGGCATCCTTTATAACAGCCAGCCTACTCTCAGAAAAAAAACTTTGATGTTCTTGTAGATGTCATATGTGCCCTGTACTTCTACAAACCTTCTATTGTAATTCAACATTGTCTTTCCAATTAATGCACTGCATAATGCTGCAATATGAAATGCTCACATCTTGTAAATGAGAAAATTGAGCTCAGTTCTCTCTGCTTTGATCCCATTTTACTTTTGTTATAATACAGGCCCAGAATCCTTTTCCTTTTACCTGGGTTATTGACACCCTGAACACACACAAGGGAGCTCTCTTGTGCATACAAAAGACACATTTATGCTTTTCTTTTCCAAGAGGAGACCTCCAATTTCTCTTTTCAATAGAATTTTAATATACTTTCCTGCCTTATGATTGTTACCGAACATAAGGGAAATGGAGGTGACAGAAGTACTAATAGAGCAGCATTTACCAGTTACCATGAATGTAGACACCATAAATACCTACAACTGCAGGAAAATGGTAAGTGTGAAGCAGATCACAAATACAGGAAAAAAATGAAATCAAAACTGGGCTCAGGGAGTGAAAAAAACCTCTTCTTTAGAAGGTAGATGATCCAAAATCTTCTTTGAATGCTGAGTGTCAAAAATACCACTTAAGGTTTTACTGCTGAGTATCGTAATCAAACACATAAAAGCTAAAATATACATAAAGTACAAGGTATAGAAATGGAAAATATATATCCAAAATTGTTCCCTATATCTATGGCTGAAATAATACATGATAAGTGATTTTCCACAATGAGGAATTTAATTTTTCTGTTGGGTTTGAATCTTTTGTGTGGTTTAGCTGTTGTCAATAGCTGCAAACTTTGTGGGTTACTGGCTTTGACCTCCAATGCACCATCTCAAAGCACTTCACAGTGTTTTTTCATTCTGAATGTGCTGAAGTGCTTAAGGAAGGTACAAATTCTCGCTTTTGAATCGTATAATTTTACGGGTTGGAATGGACCTTACAGATCATCTAGTCACAACCCCTGCCATGGACAGGGACACCTTCCCACTAGACCAGGTTGCTCAAGGCCTCATCCAACCTGGCCTTGAACACTGCCAGGGCTGGGGCAGCCACTACCTCCCTGGGCAACCTGTGCCAGTGTCTCACCACCCTCACAGGAAAAACCCTTTTTCTAATATCTAACCTGAACTTCCCCTCCTTCAGTTTGAACCCATTACCCCTTGTCCTATCATTGCAGTTTCTAACAGAGTCCCTCTCCAGCTCCCCTGTAGTCCCTTCAGATACTGAAAAGTTGCTATGAGGTCTCCACACAACCTTCTCTTCTCCAGGCTGAACAGCCCCAACTTCCTCAGCCTGTCCTCATAGGGGAGATGCTCCAGTCCTCTTATCAACTTCGTGGCCTCCTCCGGACTTGCTCAAACAGTTCCATGTCCTTCTAATGTTGAGAGCACCAGAACTGCATGCAATATTCCACGTGGGGTCTCACAAGAGTATGCCAGTGACATTACATCTAGCTTTGTTCTCTGTTACCTCACCACATCACTTTTAACAAAGCCAAACCTACAAGACACAGAAAGCTGCAAAAAAGTCATTCGCCCCTCATACTCTCTAGACTTACTCTTTTCTGCTCATCAGTGGTTGGCATTTACTGTGTATGTGAAAACACACTGAGAAGAATGTGCAGGTCAAACTGAAGGAATTTTGGAATGCCAGCTATAAAATATTCCCTCAGATAGCTAAACAACATCATGTTAATAACCTTGCTGATCAAAAGGTCCATTTTTAAGAGTATATTTAAGAGCAGTCTATGAAGCATCTTGAGATAGGATTCCCTCTTGAACTGCCCTGGATGAACTGCCTTCATCTTAAACTTTAGGAGCACAGGCTGACTATTACTGATCTATCAGTAATTCAGACAACCTACTCTAACAGGAGGTAGTGCTCCTGTTTTGAACTTACTTTTATTAATTGCTTAGCCTTGATCTTGACCTACTGCTGCAGCAGATACAGCCGAGGCAAATAGCCACAGAATGCTGCTGATTTTTCTGGTGCCTATGTAAGGGTTATAGGGAACCACAGATTTGTTTGAGATAGCTTTAGCAACTTTGATTTGCTTGGTATTTACACACTTCCTTCTGAAATGGTTTGATTTTGTGATTTGGCAGCCATTTCCTGGTTCTGAGCTTCAGTTAAAAGATTTTCTTCGATTTCCAACAACACCTGGAATATAAAGAAAAGTAAAACATTGCCCTTAACACTAAGGACCAAGAAGTATAATTTAAAACAAAAAACTGCCTTGTCTCTCTTATTATCATACTTCAGAATAATCCTTTTTATCCTTTTTTTCCCCTTTTTTCTTTTTGCCTGTAAGAAAAAAAAACTCCTACAGAAGAATACACTGTTATGTTTGCCTTATGTTTGGTTTTCTCAACAGAACGTGAACATAATGTGACCACAGGAAGCTTCTGGTCTGCCTGCATAGCTTTGACATGTGATGTGCCTTGTATAGCTGCGGAAGACTAAACAAGATAACCAGCAGCTGTGAAACCAACCCAGAAAGTTCAAAGGTATGCAAGAGCTTCGTGCACTGCAACCAGACACTGCCCTAAGCTGCAGTCTACCTTTAATCTAGATTTTGGAGAGCCCACAGTCGGAGGCTGTCTGAGGCTGTAGCCTGATCCATGGCTAATAGACACAGATCAGTCTGTGGAGTGTCTGGGTTCCACGTGTTGACTGAGGTACACAGGCAGTCACAAAGGTTATTTAGAAAAAACAAGAAAAAAATCTGTGGAGGCACTCTGCAGACTGAGTGCCAGGTACCCTCAGTACTCACTGAAGCCAAAATAAAACTCTTTGTTTTAGTTGATGCTTAGTGCATATCACAACTGAAGGGTGTGCTACTTGCAGGGCACTTCTACTAATTATATTATACACAGCTTTACCAGATGGTACTGGCCCTTGTGAGGACATCCACTAACAGAACCCTGAACCTCAATCAGTGTTTCTTAAACAATACCCAACCTTGAAAGTTAAACACAAAGATTAACCACCTACTGATCCAAATTCCTGTTTGACCAAGATGCAGAGCTACCATTCACCACCCTGGCAAAGGATAAACAAATTTACCTTTGTGGTAAAGAATCAAGCCAACAGCAACATGAGTCTCCTGAGCTTTATCCCTCACTGCCTGGAAAGTGTCCCTTTCTGCAATGGCCTGGATCTGCTCTGCCATTGGGGAGATTCCAAAGAATCTAGCTATTTGTTTTACACTGGCAGTCAGATTCTGAGAGCAATACAGTGAGACATGCAATATGCTTCCTCTGAAAAAAGGACTTGCTCACTTGGGATGTGCATTGCCATCATCTACTAACAATATATATATTCCTTTACCTAATGTTTTCTGTGTTACAATGGAGCTCTGCTTTTGTATAGGCAGACTCAACTTGTCACTAAAATCAACTTGATTTTGCTCTTTCAGAACTCATGCCTTTTGCTCTAAATTTCAGCAAATTTCAAGGAATGGGCTCAGATGTGTTTTGGCTGTCAATACACAGCATCTGCTCTACCTCTTTCAGGTCTTCATATTTTATGACCATAGTATTCTTATCCTCAGTGTATTTGTTCCAGGTAACTGCATGATCTAAACAGGACCCTCAGGCAACTGGAAAGAGAAAAAAGCATCAGCATCACCTTCTGCTCTTACTGGGTACTTTTTTCTCTCTGACTGAAGAACTGCCTTCTGTTCCTGTTGGTTACATCAATGCAGACAAAGGGAACAGCCTGTCCTTTCCATGGTGCAACAGA
>NW_008684468.1:3270-7343 GCF_000695815.1 Acanthisitta chloris | reverse complement strand
GGAAATGGTTAGCTCACAGAAATATGAATCTCACTACGTGCTTCCCTTCTGTTACTATATTGGCATGTAAACATCCCTCAAAAGACAAAGCCTGACAGCAGTGTAAATCTAAAATTTGGGTTGCTAATGAGGTGTTTGGCCTCATGTTCAGAAACACTAAAGAGAACAAACTGACATTTCATTAATATGTCAGATCTGTAGCATTTCCTTCATCACCAAGTGGCACAATGTTGACCCAACACCACTGTCCACCGGACATACAACTCCCTCACCCTTGCCTGGAAGAGCAAAATACCCAGAAGTGAAGCATCTCTTGGACATTCTCCCCCTTCTGGCATTCAGCTGCCTCCTTTATCATGACGTGTGGCCATCTGTAAACTAATTATGGCACAGCTGTTTTCCCACTGGACCCATTTAGTTGTTTTCTAAATATATTTTTCTGTTGCTTCTTCAGCTACAATCAGTAACTGCAACAATACTGTTCCCACTCAGGAACTTTGAGAAGAACTCATCCCAGGAGCTGTAACTGGGGACACTTGGCACATTGGTGTGGAAATGAAAAAATGAAACAGCTGTATCTTTAGGGTTTGAAAACAACACTACTATCTGGAGTGGCAAAAAGAGGTTCAACAATTTTAGATCACTTATTTCCCCTGGCAACCAAAATGAGAGTGTAAGCAAACATTCTGCAATCAATAACATACTGGGGACTATAAAATGTTTTATTAGTTAAGACATGGAGAACAAAATTATAATGTGATGATAATAAAGACCTTGTCACCACTTCAAAGGTTTGCCTATGTCATGAAGCAATTGTAGAAAGAAGGAACTGGAAAGACTGCAATATTGTCATTGAATACTATCCCATAACTACCTAAGACCTGAGAAATAGAAAGGAACCATTTGCCAACACTCTGCTATGGAAAACCACAGCTGTTACAATCATCTCTCATTTTTCAAAGTATGGCAATAATGTTCTCAAAATCCTAAGAGACTGTAATCCTCAGAGAAGCGTAAACACTTCTGGAATCAGGTTATACACATTAAATATTTTTGTTATGCTCATTACATTTCTTCCTGACTCATACAAAAAAAAAATACCAATGAAACATGGAAAAAATCTCCATCCCTTAACCAATTATATCCTTCATCTCTGGTACATCTTGTAACCGCTATGTATCCACCACTGTTCAGTGACCAAGCATGAGAAATACTGAAGCTTTAACCATGTGGCCCTTTGCAAGGAGACAGTCCACAGCCCAGAGATACTGCAGCCACATCCATTCCCACCAAGGTCATGCACAGAAAAGAGTTGCATAAAAAAGGAAAGTGTGACACTCCAGCCATTTCAGAGCACTGCAACAGCTCTACATCTGTCCTTGCTTGTGTCAACTGCAGCACCCCTAAGGCTACTGTAAATTGTAGTGGGTGCTAAGACAGCCCATGTATCATGACATTCCCACTGTCTCCAAGCTGCTTTCCACCAGCGCCATCTGCCTGGGCACAAAAAAATACAACGTGGCCTCAAAATTACTCTTGGATGATGGTACTGTCAGAGAGATGAAGCTTGTTCTTGGAAAAAGAAAAAAGCCAACTGTTGGAGTGGGATCCGGACCTGGAGTAACGATGAGTCTCAATATGAGTATGGTCGTTCTCCTTTATTCTTAGTACTTACAAAATATATATAGACATTCACACAGAGTACGCGAGCGCAGCGGATACATGATTGGTTTATTGCCCTTGTCCCAGTGTCCAGGTTAAACTTATGATTGGAGCAAGCAGGTGTCTGTCCACATTCCAGGATGTTTTCAGGAATACCAGGGAGCTTGTTGACACCAGACTCAGAGCCAGTCAGAGCCAGCTCTGCCAGGCAGAACTCGCTCATTATCAGCAGTACAAGGCCCAGTCTAAGCTGCTGTAGGCCTCACACCACACTACCAGCTGGGTTGTCAGCTTCAAGGAGATCATGTCCCTTTTAGCATAGCCATTCCTCCACAATCAACCTCAGCTTTGTTCTTGAAAATAGACTTGGGGAGGGAATCATACCTCAGATGTGTTGTCAAAATCCTTGGAAATGGAATCTACTTCATCCTCTTTAGAATTAAACATAACCATAAGTGAGAACAGGTTTATTACATGGGTGCAGCGATGATTTGTGAGGGGTGCCTGTGTGGAACAGCCCCTAATCAAAAGGCACTAGTCATCCAAAATTATCTCTTTTTCCTCTCTCAGGAGAATAATTTTTACTTGCTGCATGACTTCATTTTAATAACTTGTGTGCGGGGGTGCAGGAAAGAGAAGATATCAGATTTTTAGTGGTTTGACAGTTTCTTTTCACTAACCTGATATTTACCTGGGCTTCCACATTCAAAAAATTGTAGTTCTGTGCTTACAGGCATACTTTGAATAGCTGTAAACATCAAATCACTTAAAATCTGGATAAGCCATTTCACACCTGCACCAAGAAACCTGGAGAACAAAATAAAACATACCAGAGATTTATGTAAGGTCTCAGAGCCTTCTCATTACATGGCTTAATTCAGTGTAATAGTCATCAACTGTCAAATAACACTAAAGCACTCAAATGATTATAAACAAAATAATGTTTTCCATTAATGACATCCTCAAGAGTTTCTTAACTGTGACCTCCCTGGCTTACTACTAACTGCTATTTGGAAAGCAATGAGGCAGAAATGGCTCAACAATGTACTTAACATTTTTTTAATATATTCATAGAACAGTGACAGGAGCTTTCCTGTCTTTTACAAAGGAACACCTAGGAAGGTTCTAGGTAGAAGGAAGAAACAAGCAATAAGCTTTGCTCGTTCTGATGAGAGAAGTGTTCACCTCTCTCTGCTGCCCTGGGTCAAGGATGAAATGGAGTCACTTATTCAGTGTTACTGCCAGTGCTTGTCCTCAGCTGTTCCTGTGGCTGTCTCCATAAAGTGTATGCCAGAACAAGTGCTGGAAGAGTTGTGACCTGCTGGACACCTGCATCCCTCCCCACCCCTCATGCTTTGGAAGGGATCTTGCAGTAAAACCTCCCCCATACCACAACCTGTTCCAGCACGTGGCCAGCTCCTGGAGCTGCACTGTGGAGCCAGCTTCCCCATGGTTGTCATGAGCCACATTTGCTCCACTGATGCACTGCTGATTGTCAGCAGGATAGAGCAAGGGAACAGTGTGTTCACCTTGGTCGTCAGCATCCTCCCTGTGTCCTCATGGGGAGGTGCTCGGAAGGTTTCCCCCGGGGCCCATCGAGATGGAGCTGTGGAGCTGCCACTGCCCCCTGTAGTAAGTCACCTGGGAATACAGCTGCCAGATGTGCTAACATGGAACACACAGTGCAAACAGCTTTAACCTCGTGCTTTCAGTGAGATGTTATTCCCAGAAAGGAATAACTTCCACCCTATTTTACATAAAGTGCCTCAGGATGCTTGGATGGAAGCAGCTGATACATGTCATTTATACAGTAATATATATACATGTGCGTATCATACAGTGTCTTATAATACATATATTACATTTAGATACCACCCAATATCATATTTATATATATGACATTGTATGATGGATATCATTTACATCACTCTCCCATTTACACACAGATCGGAGCCAAAAGCAGTAAGCGTTTCCAAATCCATGCCCTCATCTGCCCAGATGTGCACAAATGCAAATTTTATTTCAGAAAAAAGCTGCAATTGATAAACTTAAAATTCCAAATTAAAATCCCCTACTGGATTCTCAACCCTGTGACCCATCCAGGGAAGTAATGAATCCTGGAGCTCCATCATCCATCACCCCTACCTACCTCATCAATAGTTCTTTACATCAGTTTTCCTCTCCTCTACACACACCTGAGTTGGGGGAAATCTTTAATAAAATGAGACTTTGCTGTAATTTAGCCTTCATAATACATAAGTACAAGGAAAGAGGATAATACTAAAGCTTTAAGAAACAAAGCTTTTGAATGGCTTCGATGTGAGTCCTTCATGAAACATATTCATGACCTAAACCGGGCAAATACCAAAGAGTTTGAGCCCTGCATGGACAACAGCTGAAAAGCTGGCAGA
>NW_008684468.1:0-3233 GCF_000695815.1 Acanthisitta chloris | reverse complement strand
AGAGGCCTGCAGAGACATTTTTCTTACTGCCTGGTGACACTGTGGCTTAGTGTGGTAGGTCCGAGTGTCACATCAAGTGGCAAGAGGGAGCAATTTCTGGTTTCAGATTGGGGCAGGTAATCTTTCCTTTTCATTCTTTGTCCTACACACACACACACACAATTTGCAAGCTATAGGAAATTAGGGCAAGAAATCTATTTAGCACTGTTTAAAATGTAAAATCAAATATCCAAATGGGAGAAAATTCCAAAATATTTACCTGCAGATTGTAACTAAGCTGCACTGCACAAATGCAGCATTTTCTCTCCCTCCTGCTTTCCCATTTCTTCTGTGAAAACTCCCATATTGACTTTTCCACCAGTGCCTGCCAGGTAACAGGATGCTGCATTCCTGGCAAACCACAGGGACCTGTGTACTCCCTCTTCTATTGAACAAATGGCAGTGGTCTTTGGTAAAATTTCCCCTTGCTGACCTACCACAAACTGTCTGATATTACCAGTGTGAGATCTCTAACTACTGATCCTGCTCCCTGAGCCGGAAAGTTTTACAGAGCTATTAAACCTCAGAGGCAATCCGTATCATGACTTCATGTCTGAACTCTTCCAAACTCTGTGAGAAACAAAAGCCAGTGCCAAGACAGGACAATGACCTTTCAGGTCTTTACAGGGCCCAGCAGAAGTCTGGATCCAAACCCCAAGGACCTGGGGACTCCTTAAAATCAAGATGCACATTTCACATTTTGTGCCAGCTCCCTCCCTTCTTATTTGCCCTCTTTCTCTTAGTTCAGTGTTCTGTTTCACAGCTGCTATCAATTCACCCTTAACTCTACAGCCATACTTCTTAAGCCCCTTTCCAGATCAGAACTTTCCAACCAATGCTCAATAAGACCCTGACCTAGGATTCTTTCTGGCTAGAGTTGCATCTGCTACCACACTAATGCAACAAATTCCTTCCCTGGACCCATGTTTCCTCCAGCAACCCAAAGCATCTGTTGCTTGGGTAGGTCCTGTCCACTTAAAATCCACAGAACATGAATTACTTTACTAAGAAATCCCACTGAGAGCAAGCAACACTTGCAAGCTCAGCCACCAGGAAAATAGAATTGGAAAATGAATAACTCTGTACGAATGAGCAGCAAAAATATTTTATCTAATCTTAGGTAACATTAACAGCGGGGGGGAAATTTCACAAAAGAAAGAGTCCCTGTTAAGAAAAATCCAAAGATGTTTTAGTTTGGCCATAAAGTCAGACCCATAATATGAGTTAGGGGCAATATGGATAATAGAAAACAATGAAATCAAAGCTATAAACCAGAAAGAACATCACTGAGAGGGAAAGGATGCTGCCATTTTAGGTTCCAAATACCTCTCTGTGGGAGCCTGTCTGCACTAATGCCCTTTTTCACGTTAAAGACCATTAAACACGGAGATGTTGCATGGCACAGGGTTCTTTTGGACATCTCCATGATAAAACTAGGCTCCCTTTTTAACAGCTGTGAGCCTGATGCAGGAAACACAGGCAGGTAACACAGGCAGCCCAGTGCTGGCTCACAGATCAGAAGATCTGAGCTGCTCTTCCACCAGCTGCAGCCACGGGAGAGCACTGCTGTGAGAAACAGCTGCTCACAGATATATTTTAAGAGAAGATCAAATCATTGAAGCAAAAAGAACCTTATTTTATTCATAACACGAGTCAGCTGAGTCAGGTGCCTCCAAAACTTGAACCTTTTATAACCTATCCCGATCGTATGATTCCTTGGGTAGTTTCCCCATCGGTTGGGTACTTGGACCTCACATTCTTCCTTGGCTGCCTAGTTTGCACCACTGATCTGACATTTTGGCAGAAAATCTTTAATGTGGACAACACAGACCCTGCCCCATATGGGAGGAGTACTATTCACGATACCACCTGTAAGCATAACTGAAACAATACCTGAACTTTTCTAGGTGACAGTTTTTTCTGTCTTTGCCTCCACAGCAATGTCTGAGAAGCAAAAATGCAAACCACAGAAAGAAAGGCTGGTACACAGGTGCAGTACCTGTTATTGAACTGCACAGTGCTCCATACACCCAAGTCAGGCTTACAAAGTAAACTGGCTGAAGCAAAACTCTATACCCCACAGTGCTACAGCACTGCAATGCAGTGCTGCTCCCTCCCTGTGCTAGGGCACCTGCTGGGGACCCTCTACATGGGGTGACAGGCCCTGGCCCAGCCCCTTAGCTGTGGTGTGCCTGCTGGCAGGGCAAACAGCAAGGTGAGGGCAGTGGGTCCCTGCAGGCAGCAGCAAAAGGTGGTGGTGAGTGGGACCTGATGCCACACAACAGCTCCATCTGGGCCAGCCTGGTGATACCAGCAGGTTAAAGAAACAGGGATCTAAGAGCACAGCTCCCTGTTTCTAGCTTAACCCTTTGGTATCACATATTTAACTCCTTCTGGGGCTTTGCAGGAATCAACTGCTTTATAAGACACTAGAATGCACAGAAAGGAAAATAAACATGCCTCAGATGACATTGTTTACAGCTTTGTACCATTTGCATCCTTTTCTTGTCATATATTACTTTCAAATAGTTATGCTACTTTCTCCTTCAGAACGTGATTCAGAGTTCTTCACTATGCCACAAAATTAGCAGAGTAGTGTTAATTGGTGCAGAATTAGCAAGGTAGCTAAAAGAACTTAGGTATCTAAGACTAACTGCCTGAGTCTCAAAGGGGAAGTTGTACGGGCCCTAGGGCAAGAATGCACTCAAGGACATAAATTCTTGCACCTCTGACCAGCTCATCGTGGAGCAGTGCAGAGGAGCCAGCAAAGTCAACCAAGATAAGGAACTTGATAATCTGCAAACGAAGTGATGAGCTGAGCCAAGACCATATATGGACGGAAGACTCATAGCTCATGGAAAGGACACTAGTGGACATCTTTCAACAACCCCAAGGGACCACCAGAGACCATCCAAAGCCCCCATGGGAGACCCCCAAGAAGCCACCGACTCAAAAGGGGACTAATTAGCAGAAGAGAGAACCACTGACCAACAGAGAACAGAACACTAATTAATAAGAGTTAGGTAACTTGTGACCAATGAGTGCCAATTTCTTTGTCCTCTGAAATGAATAAACAGTAAAAAGTTGGGATAGTTGGGACGCAGCTTGGCGGAGCCTCCCCCGTGCACCCGGCGCCGTGGTAACTAATGCCGGTTCTGATTTCTGCCGTGCCGTGTCCCTGCCCGTGTGGCGCC
>NW_008684467.1:0-736 GCF_000695815.1 Acanthisitta chloris | reverse complement strand
TAAACAGCTCATAGTATTCATCAGCTCAGACAATGACTTTGCTGCTGAAAGAAAGTTTTTAAACTCAGTTTCAGTATTGTCCCATCCCTCTCAATCTAATTTGCTTTTTGCTGCCAATGGCAGAGCCTCTGTGTTTGTTGAGGTCTGTTCCCAGAAGAGCCCAACCCTCTGAAACGTTTTTTAACATAGAAACTTTACAAGGCAAGATAGATTGTTACAAGGACATTATCAACTACTGCGATTTTTCTGTAGTTCCTCGGTATCCAATCAATGTAGCAATTATTCAAAGTCAGCACAATGCAGAGTTGTGGCTCTATGTACACACCTGTGTTGACACAGGAGTGTATGAGTCCCAGAACAATAAAGCAAAACTATATATAGCTAATGAAGTAAATGAAGTGGGTATCAAAAGATATGGTCCTGAATCCATCAGGTCACCTTGTGTAAATTTTCACAACTGTATGCAAACGGTTTTTCTTCTCAGTTTTCCTACTTTACTCCAAAATATTCTGGAAGATGAACAACTTTCTTAGTATATATAGCTCGATTTTTTGATCATGGCTGAGGACTTTCTGTAACATAATATTGTCAATAAACTGATATTAAATTACTCATGATGTTAAATATGCACTTAATATTTATTTTTATTATTATTATTTTCTTTTAGTTCTTTTGACTGTTGACCATGTTTTACAAGTTACTTCTCCCATGTTCTTCATTTCCTAAGAAAAATGAC
>NW_008684466.1:5719-6141 GCF_000695815.1 Acanthisitta chloris | reverse complement strand
GTTCGTCTTCTGTGAACTTTTTTAAGTCTCTTAATTGCGGGATTGCAGCTATTTAAGGGGGAAAAAAACCGCAACAAAAAAAACACCGACAAGCGTGCGGGGGTAGGTTTCTGCATGCCTGTTTTTTTTTGATTGCTGGATGAAACTGGTGCGGCCGAACGGGGTTTTTCAGGTGCGCACAGCCCATCCCCGCGTAGGGCTGGCTGTGTCCGCCGCGGGGAGAGCCTCCCCCGATCGAGGCGTCTCTACCCTAATCGCTGGTTTTGCTGAACGCGGTTCGACAGCAGGAAAGTCTGTAAATAGTAACTTATTTCTTAGTACTTAGTGACTTTCCTAAAGTAGCCGTCTTTCCAGTGTCCTGCTTAGGAGATCAGAGGTTTTTTGGTGGTTGCACCCGCCTTCCACTTGAACGCTGCCTCTTC